>NC_056733.1:1925985503-1926080503 GCF_019279795.1 Protopterus annectens | reverse complement strand
TTCGGAAAAATGTGTCTGGAATCCATATTTTGCCAACCATGTTACTATTGAGTCGAAGCATTTTCATTGTGCTGTTAAATCTCAGACGTCTGTCATACCACGTCTGAGCAAAAAATATGTCAATGGTATATTCCTGTAATAAAGAAGAGAGCAAAACATCACTACCAATATAAAGACAATATCATGAACAAATAAGTCTCATGGAAGGAGAACTGTATTATTTTAATTGGTATTTTTTTTAATAGTATCTACTCATTTTGAAATGGATACTTTCTCCCAAAAGAAAGACACACAGACAGATTGACAGACAGGGAATGGCAAATGTAAAAAAAAAAAAATCTGTATCATCTTCAAGAAAAAAGTGTAATGGCACAGTTCAGTAGGAACATGAAAACGACAAAGTGATGCTTTGATCTCAGACATAAGCAAGACTTTCAATGTTCTTCCCATCTTATGTGATCCAGTTCACCCAATGATGAGTTACAGAAGCTTATATTAAAAATGTCCTCATCCACAGAACCACAAAAGGTTAAATCTAGTGTTCCTGCTCTAATTCCTCTTACGCTATAGCTGAAGTACTACAAGGAAAATGTTCGAACAATGCTTTTTACACCTTGTCAATAACATCTGGTAGCATTTTGTAAGCATTGTACTGGTAGTATAACAATGATGATCTTCTGTAGTTCCTCAGCCATAATGCAAATGCTGTCCAGTTAAATCATGAAATGGCATACGTACTTTGCAAAGATGGCTGTAGGACAAGAGCATCCTGACTCTTCTTGGCTAAATAAATGCAGTCCACTGGGGAGCATCCTTCAAACTGAGGCCTAAGACAAACAACCATCTAAATATAAGATCCACAAATGCAATGGAAAGTACGTTAGTGCAATGGCTAACTAACGGCTCCTCTCCTCAGAACATTTATCTCACTTTGCAAAAAAAGTGAAAACTTAGGACATTGCATGAAGTGGAGTGTTGTCTCAGTTTCTCAGCAAGAGAATAGATAGTCAAATGCATTACCCTCTCCTTTTAGTGGTACAAATCCTAGCCAAAAATGGCCTAACAGTATGTTTTTGAATATCTCTCCTTTGCCAGGGTAGCCAGATTTGCAGGAGATGGACATGGCATAATTCTCATAAAATGGTGATGGCTGTCAGAAATAGTTCAATACCTACAAATCCCAAGAGCACATGGGCAGCTTCAGTGACCCTATGTGTACCTTGCAGTACTGCCATCCCTCAATAATATGCCTAGCCTGCTCATGTCTTTGAAAAAGTTCATAGTCCTTGCCTTAAGATCACACAAGTCGTCAGCAGACAAAACACGTAGTCTATACAAACATCAGCAATAAAAATTATACTTGCAGAATCTTAGATGCATGACTAGCTTAACTGTTTTCATACATTCCCAAATGTCCACCATCAACAGAATTCCCAATATTAGAATTTACAATAGCATAGCGCTTTTATTTTCCCATATTATTTTCTTATATCAGATCATAAAGTATCAGCATATCACTGCTAACATCTTATTTTTCCCCTTATTCTCCTTACTACTCCTCTTCTTTTCCACTTATCACCTCAATTCTGTTCCATTTTATATTTTTCAAGCAAGTAGCTATCATCTCTCGCCCATATTTCATTTTATTGTCTTTGTTGGATTTTCTGCTATATAAACAAATCAGAAAACCAGTCAGAAACATTTCACAAAACAAATTGTTGTCTCAAGGGAAATAAGAGAAGTGGAAAGACCGAGGCACTTGGGCTTGCATTTGGTTTACTAATGCTTGTTCAGAGGTGGCCTAATTTAAGCACACAGTACAGCTGTTCCTGAGACACAGTTTTACAAGCCATGGCTACCATTAGTTTTTCCTTTTACAACACCAACATAAGAAATAACCAGCTGTTAACACCACTGATAAGACTCCACAATGAAAAAAGAAATCACTGGAAACCAGGGCAGAGTGAGCTAAAAGTCTTTCATAAGTCCAAACAATTTTTTCAGGTGCACAGAGTGAGCTGAAGTCCTTTAATGATTCCATGCAATTTCAAGATCCGCAAAAATATAGGGGCAGCAACTGTATCTCTTTTCTGTTTTACTTCTTCACATATCTGCTGAACTTCTATTGTCATAGCCTCTATCTACTAAATCATTGACTGCCATTTTTATTTGCTCCAATATATTATTATCTTTTGTATTCAGTCTTGCTACTCTTAAGAATTGATTGCTGGCTACATTCTTAAAGGTGAATGTGGGTGATGCTGTTTCTGTGCAATATATTATTGTGTTTAATGGGTTTCTTATATAAATAGATGTCTAAGAAGCCTTCATCATTTCATTAACAGTGATGTCTAAAAATTAATGCTAGAATAGGAGATGCATTTCTTAAACTTCAAAAATTCACATATATTAGATAAGTAGTTAAAAACATCTCAAAGATGATTTAATCTCCTTCCCAGATGATAAACAAATCATCCACAAATCGTTTATAAATACAACATTCTCAAGAAACAGGTTGCCAGTTGCCAGATGATAAAATGTGCTACCAAAGAAACAAAGACAGTTCTTAAATACTGAACGTAACCTCCAGCACCAAAAATACTGAAATAAAATAAGAGCATTAATAAAATCATGCAAAATATTGAGTTAGGAGGCTAATACTGAAATGTAAGCCTTGTTATTTAAAGATAGTCTTTATGAAAAGTATTACTTCTAATGTGCATATGTAATTCTTCGCAGTTTGAATATTTGTTCATACTCATGGCAAAACTACACCCTTTAGTGACACTAATTCATTAGTTCAGTCTAGGATAATCAAGGGACCCTTATAATACAAATTCTAACAAAATATTCAGTGAGATCTAGGCCATGTTGCTGCACACATTAGTAATTATCTCTCAGAAATCAGCAGCATACATAAGTGACTATAGCCATGTAGGAAATATATGCATATAGCTTGTCATCACCAATAAACCCATTTCATTAAAAAAAAAAAAAAAATTGTTGCAGATGTTCATCTCTCAACGTGCCTCATATGGCCACTCAGATTCTTCCTGTCTATTACACTTCCACAAAGAAACAGATCACCACCACATCCATGTCTCCCTGTTCAGAATTAGATTTTCAATCCCCTATATATGAGGAACGAGTCAACTGCAGTAAACCGTGAGGAACTCAAAAAAAAAAAACACGTAGAAAACAGAACCCAAAGCTGTAGAAATGCTTAATTTATTTAGGTTAAACAGAATAAAGCTTTCAGGATACAGACTGAATACTGAAGAAGAGTGTATCCTGAAAGCTTTATTCTGTTAAACCTAAACACATTAAGCATTTCTACAACTTTGGGTTCTGTTTTCAACTCATTTCAATCCTCTCTCATTTCTACAACTTCAAAGTCATCATGAACTTGCAAGGGTCTGTAGCCAATGGCACTTCACATATACGATCCAAAGCAAATGGAAACCCTTAAACTCTCTATCATGCAGTGGACTGAGCTAAACAATTGCATTCTTGTGGGGAAAAATCATTTTAATACTGTAGAAAATGATAACTTGAACTTTAGGTTATGTCAGTTGGAATCCTTAACATATAGATAAGAACCATGTGTATGTGGCATGCTAGCATCTGACAAATCATCTTCAGCAAGTAATGGCCTTCATTCCTCTGCTATCCTTATCCCAGGTTACCAGGAAATGAAATGAGCAAGAATCTTTCACACACAACCATCCACATTCTCTGTTATATACAATGACAATCTGGAGGATTTCTTAATACCCATTGACATTTTTGAAAAACAGCTCTGGTGCACCACAGTTATTTTAACAGATTCCAAAATGTGAAATCATTCCTCTAATTCCAATATAATACTGAATTTTAAGTTACATCGCCATCCCTCGTTTTCCAAAGTCAACAACTTTGCAGTGTGCACAACTTGATTGTTTAACTTTGATTTATTCCGTACACCCAGTACTTTCTGTTGCAGTGGTAACATAGTCATATTGCTACTTCAGATGCTTGCTGAAATGATAACTAGATGTTTTGAGTACATTTCCATATCAATCTAAATGCTTTGAGATCAGATCCATCTGTGGTCATACAGCAAGAAAGACACTATCTAGATCCATTTTCACAAGGCATATAAGGCGTCAGTGAATGCCTTCTTCACTTGATAGTAACTCCACATTTGCAAGGTATCCATTGTGTTTGTTAAGAATATCTGTGGACATCTTTTGACTTTTTTCTCAGTTCCAGTGACAACATTGAATACATAACTAATAACACTATTACCTTTTTCAAAATCATTTTCATAACATCCTTTAACCTGACAGTAGCTGAAGTAAATGCTATGCAAGACTCTCCTTTCCACAAAGCAAGAGTTTTACAACTGATAATATTTACACATGAATGGATAATGAATGCAGCACTGACCACACATATTTTTGAAACTGTGGTCACAACACTGCTTCATAGGTAGCAGCAGAATGCAAAAGATTAATAATGATGTGTTTTGCTATGCAATGAAGTTTTATAGCCACAGCTATTTTCAATGCAAACCAAACCCTTGTTTGTTGATGTTCATTGTTGTTGTTCATTAATTTCTGAACTGTGTTTCCCTTTCCCTCAACTGAAAATGCAACTGGTAGGATTCACCCTGTGATAGTGCGAATGGGATCCCATAATAAAATACCAGCAAGAACTATGCCTACAAGTGCCAAGTGCAGGTGTTCCGATATGGAAACCTTATATTGCTAAAGTATATAAATCAAGCAATTGGTGTGTACACAGCCAGGGATGACAGCTGCTCATTTCTCCTGTAGATCTATATTTATTTCCCCATCCTTAAATTTCTCACAAATAGAATACCAGTACTGGGGTCAGAAGCCTGGTTGGTAGATTTGTACAAAGGCTGCTATCTCTTCTGGTCTTATTACATTTAGTTTGCTGTTGTCTTACCAACACTGTGACTGGGAGTGCATGTTAGCTAGTCTAACAGAGTCTACCAAAGAGAACATGTCAATATTTAACATAGTCTATCTGAGTTTCAGGGAGTTCTGGTACCTACCTCCCTCCATCTGTTTTTAGATAATTTTTTGAGAATGTTGTGGCCAAGTTATGCCTGCTCCATTAATCCTCACCACAGTTAGGCTCACTCCGCTCCCCTACCCTACCCCTAAATCCCGCTCACCCCACCACTCCTACATTTTCATCAAACCACACCCACAATTTACACACCACCAAACACATACTTCCTATTATCTAACTACACTCATTATCCAGTCTCACCCTATCTGCTATTCCTTCAGTAATACCTCCTCGATGCTGCTCACACTTACTTTAGTTAATGCACCTAGCAAACTAATTAACTAGTTATATGACTCATCTTTTCACACTATGACAAGAGATAAAATAAGTTCAAAACAAACACTCCCTTCCTTCTACTTTAACTTTACTCTAACATATATGCACAGTACTATAATCAAAATGATATCCTTATACAAAATGATCCTCATAACCCTCTCACTAGCTGCCCATCTAACCTACCAAACGCACCTATTCATGTCAATAAAAAACTCACACCACTACCTTCCCTTTACCACTATAAACAAAACTTGGAAGCATACTGATACCACCTGCCATCAACAATACTTCATATATTCATTAAGCTAGATATACATTCCTCTCTGTAAATACTTATCTCACATCTCCCTCATATACGATAAATACATAACTAAACTTTTAAACCATTTGATAAGATAGTATCTCAACTTGCACTTAGTGGGAACATGCATCCAAACCCTGGTCCCAAATCTAACCCATCAAAAGTCTGTAACCCACCTACTTGACAACCCCAGAGCATCCTTAACCTACCTAGGAAAGGGTACAACTTACTACTCCTAAATATATATCTAAGAAGTGTTGTTAATAAAGTCCAGGAATTCTATGCCACCCTCTCACTCTACTCACTAGACATTGTCATACTAACAGAAACCTGGCAGAAACCAGACATTGACAACATACCCCCAGGGTATAACATACATAGGTTAGATCTAAAGAACAAGAGAGGAGGTGGGAGATCCATAGTATATAAGGGTAACCTAATAATTAAATCCCTAGACCAAAACATCCCAGACTTTAAGAATGCTGAGATCATATTTACTGAAAATCAACTCTAATGAACACCTAATTATAGCAGGAGCCTATATTCTATGTGGAAATGATCTTGCTACTATAGAACACATCTTCCACTGGGCATCAAAAACTCTGCCTCAGGAAATAATTAATATGGGAGGCTTTAATACTGACTGGTCTACTTGTATCTCAGAAACCTCTCACTAACCATATTAATCTTCACAACTTTACTTAAATTATTCAAGATCTTACCAGCTGGCTATCTCCCTGATAGCTTCAGTGACCATCTTGCAACCTATTTATTTAGACAACGCATTAACCCATTTAAGCATATCATCTATCGACAAATCCAAAATAAAAGAAACTTAGTCTCTCAAATCTTTATATCCACTACTGAACAGTGTAATTGGTGTACTCTAAACTATTTGACCCTAGATGTTGCTGTACATTATTTCAACTCTACTTTCCTCAATATATTGAACAATTTAACAGCACCTAGGACAATAAGAGCAAAATCAATTTATATCCTATGGCTTACTAAAGAAACAAAAACACTTCTCAAGCTAACAGATAAGGCCTGGGAGCAGTGGCATATAAACAAAACACAAACAAATTGGCAATCATACCAAGAACTCAGAAATAAAGCCAAATGCCTTATCAAACAAGATAAAGAGAACTATTATAGCAACATTCAAATGAAACATCAGAACAACCAGCAAAAATTCTGGTCAACAATAATAAAGATCCTACATCCATGGCAAGCTTCAACTCCAGCTCCACCATCTCTACATAGCACTACAGCACTATTTAACAAATATTTCACTGCATTCATTTAATCACTCACAAAAAACAATGGCTTTCCTCCTCCAACAGATCCTTTAATATCAAACAAGGATGATAATACCTTCTTATTCCATCCTGTCCCAACAAAAAATAAAAAAAAAAAATACTTAGAAAACTTAAGCCAGCAACCACAACAGCTGATAACTTACAATCAGAATATCTTAAAGTGTCAGCTGATGCCATCTCCTACCTCATTTCCAGTCTCATCAATCGATACATGTCTGAACAGCAAGGCCCAACTATTTGGAAAATCTCACACATAATTCACTTACATAAACGTGGTAACTCAGCTGATCTAGCCAATTATATGCCTATTGCTATTTCATCTCCACTTTCCAAAATACTTGAAATGTTTATACCCTCAAAATTTCTAAACTATCTCTTAACCAATAAACTAAGAGCCAAAGCACAGCATGGATTTCAGCCCAATCATAGCACCACAATTGCCTTTTTCAGTTTTAGTACTACCATTAATCAATATAGGAAAGAAGTCTCTCAGCACTTACATGGTTCCAGAATTACTTAACTGGTCAACAGAAAGATGTAAAATGGCAACAGGTCTCTCTCCTCTACTTCCTGTCACTCTGGGGGTTCCATGAGGTTCTATTCTTGGTCCTCTTCTATTTAGTATCCTCACTAATAATCTTGATACTGTTACCCAGCTTGGTTCCCTAGTCCAATACACAGATGACTCCACATTTATATGTGCTGCTCCTTCCCTAAAAAACTTCAGGAAACAATACAACAGTCCTTTACATCAGTAGAATCATGGCTTTGCAACTCATAGCTTATTCTCAACCCAAACAATACCAGACTTGCACTTTTCCATCCCACAAGACTATTGACCCCCTCCTGCATTCTACATCACATCTGCAGGTGATACCACTATGTCTCCTGTTTCCCAAACAAAACTGCTAGGTACTGTTATTGACCAAAACTTGAAATTCGACATTCACATCTCTCAGACTATAAAGGATTTACATAAAACGTTTGGCACCCTATACAGAAACAAACAATTTCTAACCAAGAACGCTAAAACAGCCATCACAAGAACCGACTTATTCTCTACTCTACTTAATCATTCACCCATACTCACCAATCTTAAGAAAACTGATCTAGGAAAACTAGACGCCTGCTACAATAAAATAGCAAAATTTGCCACAAACTCACCGTATAGATCCCACTACTGCTTAACCCTGAAACAACTAACATGGTTAGAATTAGCTCATTATCTATCTGATACCCAGCTTACTATGGCTCATAAACTACTACACCAGTCTGAAAAAATCCTATCCTACAAAACTTACTGCAACCTTATTCCAACAGTCGTGCCTAACGTTCCACTAATAAATCACTATTAAAAGTAACCAAAGCCAACAATACTACAGGTGACTCCCTTTATTCAAATCATACAGCCACATTCTGAAATTTTCTCCCTCAAACTTTAAGATCTATATCACATACTGCCCACTTTAAAAAAAATGCTCAAAAGCCATTTATCCAATTTATGGCTCTGTCTATGATCATTATTCCTTATACCAACCTACCTCTGCTCTATCTTACTGCTACTGAGGGGACTCTCCTGCAAACTACTCCTTTTATCACCTTGTTTAACTTTCCTATAATAATTATTTCATATATTTTCGTGTTAACCTAGCCATGCCAATCAATTCTATTGTTAGAAACTACTTAAAATTTCCATAAATGAGGAGCAATAGTATGTAACCTTGTATCCTTGTCTCAGTACCATATACCACTTCTATCTTGAATCATTTGTATCCGTTGGTATACTTTCAATAATTTATACTATTGGAACATTCACTTTATTTGGCTTTATATTTTATCTCAAGTGTATTTAAATGTTTGTCTTTATGACTGAGGAGCTTTTCTCACCGACCCTCCACTGAAAATGGGTCTCCAAGCAGTCAGACTTTCCCAGGAAAGAATTGTTGAATAAAATAAATAAAATTCAGTAAAATGTTTTAGCTTGGAAAAGTGACATTACTATAATGTCATAGGTACTTAATAGGCTATTGCTTTTGTGGATTTTATGAAGCCTAGCTTTATAACACCATAGTAGTTTTTAGACTTACATTTTGCATGTAAACAGCCCAGAGGTGAGCCGAACAAAGATATGTTGGGACAGTTATGTTTCCCATATTCGTAAAGGTGGTGGTACTTAACAGGGGGTGGATTTGTGGTTTTAAATCTACGCATCCAAATTATGTTTGAACAGAATAAGAGAAATATGTTTCTTTATGTGGAGAGGAAGCTGGTTTTATAGAAGTGGTATCTCTGTGACCCAAACCTGTCCGTTCAACATATTCTATTTATTTTGCAAAAGAGATTGAGATCAACTGAATGGACATTTTTGATGTCATTGGATTTGTAAATGTGTAATAGGTCTAAAACAGTTGGTTCTGCTGAAGTTTTACACCAGAGGTAAAGGCCACCTCTCAGTAGCCTGTATGATACTGAAAAGAAGGCTTTTCAGATAGTCTGCACTGTTTTTCAATTAAGGTCTTTGTTTTTTAGTGAGACAGCATTGCTGTCATTTCAGTTTTGATAAGTGTTTGAACATGTACATACCAAAGGGGCATTATATTCAATAATCAGCTTAAGGTGTGGTGAGTGCAATATATATTATTTGGCTAGTTATTATCTGGGGAGAAATACTTGGTGCTAGGAATTTCAGATACTAGTGGTTTTATGCTAGACTTAAATGTGGAGTAGGAATTTGTTTTTTAGACAAATGTGAAGGGAAACAGAGTTTAGCAGCTGAAACTGAAAAACTCTGGATGCTGTAGAAGACTTTGGTTATGTGGAGTTACTGATCTGGGACATTATAGCAAATGGACCTGAGGTTGTAATTAAGTGAATGCTTGCTGTAAATGAAGGCAATGTATTCATTTTTTAGTTGAAATAGTATCTTTGAAAATCTGTTCTTTGTTTTCCTGGTAATAATTGTGTTTTGGTGATTATTGAATAAAGACATTACATACAGTGAGGCTAATCTGATAAAAGGGCAGATATATGGTTGGAGATCATTTATAAGAATATGACATTTTTCTTTAGAGTTCCTGCTGTTAATGGTAATCTGTATTCTACTTTAGCTAGTAATACACTGTTTCAGTTTTCACTGGAGATGAAGTGTGAATTGTTTTTTTTTTACTGAAGAGTAGCTTGTTGAATTTACTGATTTTTTTTTCACTTGATTTCTATACTATTCAAAGTAGAGGTACTGGCTAACTGCAGACCAAGGTATTAAAAGAGTTAATTGTTGTCGAGTATGTCATTGTTGGTTGAATGGATATGAAGTTTTGTTTAGATCAAAACAGCATGATTTTTTTTCTGTTGGCAGTTCAGTAGGAACTATATCCCTTTTAACAAGAACACAAAATAAATTCTTTTGAATGGAAAAAAAGAAGATTAAGGCCTGTAAACTACAGTATCATTAGTACAGTGTAGAACTGACAATACAGACAGATTTCATGGTAGTTTATTAATGTAAAAAGTGAACAGTTGAGTTTTTAAAACAGAGACTTGTGACAATTTTTGTTTAAGAGGTGCATATCTGGTATAACAATTGTTAAGTTTACATAGCTGGATCTGCTGAATTTGCAGTCTTTGAATAAGAAAAAATCAGTCAAGGTTACCATTTTGCTTGTTTAAGAGGATTTTGCTTTTTAGTTTTTGGAGTGTTTGTAATTCTGTTATGTCTGATCCAAGATGGTATCTGGAAAGAAGTTTGCATTTTCTGGATGGAGAAGGAGGGTTAGTTACAGGCTATTTTGCCAGAATTCTTCTAAGTGATGAAAGGATGGATTTGTAGTCCACTATGCAATAAGGCTTTTACACTTTTACAATGTTTTTAATTATGACATTTCCATAGCTTCAGCATGATGATTACATCTTTCATTACTGTGTACATTTCTTATGATTTGACCATTTATTTTATCATAATTTAATTGCTTTTGAAAAGTCTCATGATGCTGATATTATTGAGATGAGTTTGAACTAAACCGAGTAATGGGATGTTTTCCCAACTTCCTGACTAATCTAATAATAACAATAAACATTTATATATATATATATATATATATATATATATATATATAGATAAATGGGTCTACTGCTTTACATCGGAAATACACTTCTTCAAATTAGAGCAGTAGATATTACACTTCAGTGAAAGTCCACTTAAATGAAAGTACACTTTCACTGAAGTCTAGATCCCCAGGCTACCCAAAGAAAAAAAAAAAAAAAAACAATAAAACATGCCCCCCTGCACCCCCCATGTGGAGGGCTGTGACCCCCACCCCCTACTTAAATATACCAACTCTGAGATCGCACTACAGCGGGGAAAAGGGAATATTCCCATTCTGTGCTGTAGTGTGACTGCCGAAGTCAATGTTCGAAGTTTCACTACTTTGAACAAGTGGACTCGGTGAAGTGGGGTTCGAAGTAGTGAAATTTCGAACATGTCGACGGATCCCATATATATATATATATATATATATATATATATATATATATATATGTTCCCACTCCAGTCAGATCGATTGCTGGCACTGTAGTGCAGCATAACAGCAGCTGCTAAACTCCTGAGTGTATCATCTTTCAGAAGAAACCAAAGGTTTATCTGCATAAGCTGGAAGTAGTTCAGGTGGATATAAAACATCCCACTGAACCTATTGAAAAGAAAGGGTGAAGTTTCCTGATGCCCTAGCCAAATTTTTTCCTAGTAGTAAAAAAGAGAGGCTACTAGGCTTAGTGTGACTAACCGGATCAACAAATAAAACATAAATAAATATTTACAGGGCTTTATGCAGAAATAATAGCCCTGTTATTCATATTTGTATAAAATTCATACGTATGTATAAATATATAATATTGGTATATAGACTTACATGTGCTTATTGTCCCAGGGTTCTGAGATCCACTCCAGCAACTCTCTGTGGTTAAAAACAATGTATTAGGTCCTCTGGGATACTTTGCTTATTAAAACACGTATGTTGAGAATTTTACACTAACTGGATGGTTTCTGTTCTAGCATGGCTGTAATTAAAAGACTCCTAAAAATTTGAAATGCTTTTGAATTCTTACAGTAAATTATTTCATTTAAGTGCCTTTGCAAGAATGAGGTTAACTGCATTTTCTCTAGTAATTGCTTTTTCATGCAATTTGGTATTTGTTTATTGCAATAGAAAAAATTAACTAGAGTTTATTGAAATAACACTGTATAAAGTATGCACACCCAGTTCTCACAGGCTTATTTTCATTGATTCTTGGATAATAGGAAAGTTATTGCAGAAATGTTTTTAGGTTTACTCAATGTGGAACAATGTATTTTGATGATGAAATAAAAGTTTTAGGGATCAGAAAAGCCTATAGTAAAATGGTTAATTTTAGTGACTGTGTTGTTAGCAACTTTGAGTTTTACAGCACTTTTAATACTTTTTTCTGGTCTGTCATTTGCAAATTCACTGTCTGTAGTCAGCATCAAAGATCTACAACATCCAATGTTTCAGAGAGATAATTTACAAACATCGTAAGAAAATTGCCATTCCACTTTCAGATTTATTAATAAACACTAGCAGTCAGATTCTCAGTCTGAGCTTTGCCAAAGAGTACAACAGATTATCAAGTTACGACATACACTGCATCTATCAGACATATTTATTTCAAGCTCACCCAGTGAATATTTCTGTCACTACTTTATTCATATAAGTGCAATTCTGTGGCATATTTTTCTTCAAGCAATTTATAAATATCATATGTTAAAAAGATATAATGGTACAACCAATGCTTCACATTGATTTAATTTTAATATTAACAGATGGTTATTGGGTCTGAAATGGAAATGCGGGTTCAATGGGTTGTAAACTATCCAGCTGTCTGAATCTTGCTGTAAATGTCAGACAAGAAGCCATGATGTTACATCTAACAAGTGAAGGAATATATGATATGTACAGTACTATGTCCAGTGAAGGAGGTAAATACTAGCATAAAAGGACAAAGTTCATGACTTTCCATAAAAGAAAATATGAGGTCTATACTATCCACTTAGAAAATCTATTCAAGTACACAGACATTTGGTTTAAGTAGCACACCAGACTTCGCGTTAATAAATAATGGCAATTTCACATGTACCAATAATGAAATCAAATCACACTTAATGCAGAGCACCTAAACAATGACCCTTGCCTTAGACAACCCTGATATTAGTCTGGCTGTATTGGAACAGTTTAGTAGTACATTACAAATATCTCCAAATTACAAAGAATAATTATTAAAAACAAACACAAATCAGGTATTTACTTAATATCAACCTGGCAATATAAAAAAAAAAAAAAAACATAAGAAATTCTAGGCACTTGAGCAACAGTGACACC
Source organism: Protopterus annectens (assembly GCF_019279795.1). NCBI lineage: Eukaryota > Metazoa > Chordata > Ceratodontiformes > Protopteridae > Protopterus > Protopterus annectens. Next base: position 1,926,067,136 of record NC_056733.1, on the reverse strand, counting down.
AGGCAAAATTCACACTACTGGATATATGAGGCAGATACCATCACACCATATACTGCTCTTGTTAAAAGACAATGATTTAAACACCATGTCGGATGTCCTCAGCTAAAATGGTATCTTAGCAATTGCAAGTGGAATATGCAGAATTGTTATAGTACAGATGAATTTTAATGAATGCTGAAGTCAGACTATACAAGGATCGCAGTGGGACAAATCTGTACCAACCTAACTGAAGGCAGCACTTTCACTGAAAGACAAATGTGGAACATGAGACAAGACAGAAGAAGGCAGTATCATATAAAAGGTGAATGGTCACAAACTACCGGTATGCCTCATAGTAACAGCTCCAAAGGTTTAAAAACATGAAAATGTGTGGCTGTGAGAAAGGCATATATAGAAACTGAATGACACACTTGATTCCTACAGTGAATTACACTATTTTAGAAATGAATGCAGGTGCAGTATTTAACAAGCTACATAAAACTGGGTCTCACAGATATGTGCCATCATCAGAAACTCCCCTGAAACTGTAGAAATATAAGTTTTACAACTCATCTTGGAATGAAAACTTTTAAAAAGTTTTATATGGTCTATGATCAAGAGGAGGACTATTTGAAGACACAGTTCTTCATATTTATATACATTATACTAAGAATAATAGTTTTTAGTGATAATATCATATAATTTTATAAATCACAGCTACGTCATTGCAATTAAAAGCAGTATGTAGTAGCTAAAAAAAACTGATATAACATGGATATAGGAAAGAAGGAATCTTACTGTGCAACATCTCTCAAAATCTGTGAGCACAATAATAACACTGCATGACAATGCACTGATTTTGTTATCAATGGAAAATATATGCATGGAAAGCAATGTGACATATATCACATAAATTAAGAAAAACATGCTGTGTCAGCAATAAAAGTTGTTCAGAGGTTTATCGGTTTATACTAGACTAATAACCCTCTAGGGACTTTGCAAGCCTAGATACGCAACCCATCCTTATTTTATCCATCAGTAACTTACACTCCTATATGATGGAGTATTTTGGCAGGTAGCTAAGGGGTATGGGGGTGGGGGTGTTAGTTGGGAATTAGTTTACTTAATGCTGATCTCTGTGAACCAGCAGTAAAGATGTGATTTACCATCGGATAATCAAGGATTAATGTGAACAGGAACAGATGTAAATTCTGATTTTCTTTCCATCACCTGAATTATAACAAACCCTCCTTAACTTTTCAATTCTGTCCTAGAGCCCCTCTTACACAGTGGGACTACTATAACCATTGACATAACCCCTGAGTAAAAGGAGTAGCAATGTAGCTTATGAGGATGTTGCCAAACATTTTTGCAAAAGTCTTATGGGTATAAGGCAGTAAATTACTTGGCTCATTTGTCATTTTTCTCTTCACTGTCTATTGGTGTTCAACCTATGCAAGTCTCCCCATTCCAGTTTAGACTTTGCTACTATGATGTTTATCTATTCGGCTTGTGAAAAACAGATGAAAATGAATTCAGAATCTCTGGTTCTTCTCTAGGACCTCCCTGCCTGCTTTCATGTAATTCCCATATCTTGGTATACAATATAATTATTTTATATTTCCGTATTAATAACTATTGATACCACTCCCTAAATCTCCCATCTGCTTTATTTCAATTTGTACTACATTCAAATAGGTTAGTTTTTCATGTTTACATTTTATAACTGGGAATTTCTAATTGGAAAGTGTTCATTTTCAGCAGATTCCAAAAACAGAGGAAAAATATCTCCTTAAATGGAATTCATTATGACACACAGCAATTACAGTTTTTAACCAGTTAATAAGCATACATGATTAAGTGTGGAATAAAATAAAACAATTAGAAGGCAGGTTATACAGCAAGACAGAGTGTATGGGTCAAGATAATAATTTCTGCTAAAGAATGTACAATTAAATGTAAATACAGAGATATTAGAAAAACAGGAAATGCAGTGAGGGGTAACCGCAATGGATGATACCCATACAGCAGGGGTAGTCTGCATAATCAGGGCATTTATGGAACTTTCTCCAGGAGGCCCTTTCAGTGATTATGAAGGGTTGCCTGACTGTCCTGCTCTGGAGGCAGTCAGGGGTCATTTGACTGTAGACTCAGAAACTTGGGAGGCTATCACCTTGGACCTATGTGTGCAAAGCATCATATCCAGAGGCTATTCAATTCCATTTTTAGTTGGTCCAAACTTAAATCCCCTCACATCTCTTGGACATTCTAGCCCATCACAGATAAGAAGCAGCCATTGAGATTCACAAGCTTCTGGCAAATCAGGCCATCCAAAAGGTCACACCAGACGAACGATGATCTGGGGTCTACTCAAGGTTCTTTTTGATTCAGAAGAAGAACAAGGTTCTCAGGCTACTCTCAGTCTAATTTTGTATTTGATCAAGCTCAACCTTTATGTAAAACTGACCAAGTTCCAGATGGTCATTGTGCAATCCATATTACCTCTGTTGAGGAAGGATGACTGGATGTGCTCAAATGACCTCAACTACGCCTACCATCTTATATAAGACAGAGAGATGGTCTAGGAATTTTCTGCACTCCCAGCTGGAAGCTGATTATTATCAAATCAGAGTACTACCTTTTAGTCTCACCACTTCCCCTGGGTGTTTACCAAGTGTATGGCAGTCTTAGCATCTTGACTCATGCTGCAGAGGTATCAGGTCTTCCCCCCATAAGATCATCCTTAATCAGGGGCAGATAGACCTTACACTAGTTGTGCATTTTCTAGGGGATCACCATCAACTACCAGAAATTGTTACAACCCAATCCAGACCCTAGATTTCATTAGTTGCCACTTGGATACCATCTCCTAGATTGCAAAACTTCCAGCATCCCAAGTTTTGAGCCTTTGTTCTCAGGATGTCTCTTTGCTTTTTTACAAAAAGCCTCTCATCTTCTGAAACAGTTGGGGCACATGGTGACTTCCATCAGCCTCTATCCCCTAGCAAGGTTCAACATGAGGGCTCTACAGTGGACTCTGGCAGTCCAATGGTCTTATGCAGCATCATAGGAGGTTAATATGCTAACGGTCCCAAGGTCCTTACAAGCCTAGCCAAGTTCAACCCATGCTCTCAAGGGTTGTCTGGTTCAAGCAGACACTGAAATCTGTACCTACTGCCCCATTGAAGAGGGACACAGGTGGAACCCCCAGGTGAATTTCCGGTTACCAATCCAATCGTCCAAACTGTGCTTAAAAAGGGCCAACAAGGGGCTTTCTTTAAGATGAATTGGAAGTTTTTTCTAAAGGTGGGGCAACCTCTGTAAGACAAATCTATCTGTCCAGCAGGTTCTTTTGATGTCACATACCAGATTAAGGTCCTTTGAGCGAGTGACCCTTGTGCCATTTGAATTACAAATGTGCAGCATTTCCATCAATCCTGGGTCAGAGATTGTTTTATATGCAAGACACAGGTCAACTCTGAGCAGTCTGTATGACACTGTAAAGTGAGAATGACTTCAGTCTGTCCGTATAAGACAGATCTTGAAGACCCTGAATTTTTTTCATAAAGAACGTTTGTGGTCTCTTCAATTGCTTCAGGTGTTTGCAAAGGAACACATGAAATGGAGCATTGTACTCTATTGTTGGCCTGATGAGAGAAGAGCACAGGTGGGTTATAACCTCTTTTTCTTGGAGGCAATGCCCTTACTTATTAGATGAGAAATATAAAATGCCCTTCTTACCACTGTGGAGGCATGGTGATTGAGGTTAAGGTTGATGTAGACCTGTGAGCCCAGATCTCTCACCACTGACTGTGTGCTTAGGGTATTGCTATTGTAGTGGTACTTTGTAGAAACATCACCCTTCCCATAATTCTGACAAATGCATGTCAAGATCATGTCAGGTGATGTCTGGAGTCTCCCTTGGTGTCCAACTGGAGACTCGTTTATCCCACACTCTGGGCACAGTCATGATGGATGCCTCCCTTCATGGATGGAGAGGCATTTCAAAGGGAGGACACTTCAAGATACCTAGTCCACTTCTGTGTTCATTCTTTACATCAATGTCTTAGAGATGAGGTTGGTCCTCCTTGCGGTGCAGTCTTTCCAGGACTTTTTTCCCCCAAGGGTGTGATCTCATTTCAGAAAGGAAGTATGTTGGTTATTTAGCATCCAAGCAAACAAGGTGGAACCCAGTATTGCCCTCTTTGTAGAGAGACCATGAGGGGCTTGCAGTGGGCAATTTCATCTCAGCAGTTTCTAATAGCAATACACATCCCAGGGAAGTCCAACATTTTGGCTGACAGTTTAAACAGTGACATTATCCTTCCTCACTAGATGTCCTTGAATCCAAGGATTGCGGCTCAGATTTTTCATTGCTGGGTCACTCCATGTTGTGACCTGTTTGCATCCCTGAAGTGTAGCAGCTATTGTGTCTTAGTCCCCTCGCAGGAGCAGTCATCCAAGGACAATGTCCTAGGTGCCCGGGTCTCTTGGATCCATATCCTCCAGATAATAAAATTTCTTCTGAAGGCAGCCTGCTGCATAGTGATTGTAATCCTCATCAACCTCTTTTCTCCTGCCAGGTTTTGTTCTCCTTTCTTTGGCCTCCTATGAGGTACCTTTCTTGGGTGCTGGATCTCTTCCTGGATCTCATTTCTCACTCAGCCATTCTGGACCTGCACACCCTCCAGACTCTCAAGTTAACCGCATGGTTTCTACAATTCCCCTGATAACCAAAAATCTCAAACCTTCTAGCAGTGTCATGCATATATTGTCCTTCTCCCAGAAGATGTCTGCACAGAAGGTCTACACTAGCAAGTGAAACCATTTTGCTATTTGTGCTGACTTATGGGGTTTTGATCCTTTTTCAGCCCCTCTGGAGGCAGTTCTGGACTTTCTCAGGATTTGTTTAAGCTGAGTTCCAGTTATTCTGTGATAAAAGTGCAATTGGCAGCCATTTCCAATTTACATGTCAACAGGGATATGTGCCTCTAGCTGCTCTGAAAATTGAAAAACCGTCCTTAAGGGTGGTTTTTGCTGCATCCTCCTCTTAGGGATCCTGTCCCACTGTACTACCATCATTTTGAAGCTTTTATCTTAGTAAACATCGTTTTTGGTGGCTGCCACCTCTATCAGGTGTATGTCTGAGGTATAGGTCCTCTCTTCAATCATGCCATATTTGTTTTTTCATAAGGATATGGTGTCTCTCCACATGGACCAAAAATTTCTTCCAGGGTGGCTACAGAGAATAATTTGAATAAAGCCATTCACCTTTCTGTGCTTTTTCATGAGTTCACTAAAAAAGGTGAATATTTTTTTACATTGCCTTGATATGCATAGACAACTGAGATTCAATCTAGACAAGATTAAATCTTTCAGGTAATCTAAGCAGTTGTTTGCTCCTTTTCCAAGTTTCAATTTGGTAAGCCTGTCTTAAGGTTATGCTATCCAAGTGGCTGTCAGATTGCATTGCTTTTGCACATAGTTTGAAGAGAAAGCCCTTGCATCACAAACCAAAAGGTCATTCTGCCAGAGCTATGGCCATTTCCACTGCCATTTTCTCCAGAGCTTTGTTGGATGATGTGTGTGCAGCTGCTACTTGAGTGGGTCCTCACACATTCATATCCACTACAAGGTTGAATCCAGATGGAAAAGACAACATTGGATATAAAAGTTATGTGCTCACCACAATGAGGGATCAATGTTGTCTTTCTCCATATTATTCAACCTTCCTCCCCTGTTGCCCCCTGCTGTGTGTTTGACAAGACTTTCTTCATAAGATAACCAAGTTGGGGAGGTTTTTTCCCTTTTTTCATTCAGATCCTTGGTGTCTTCCCTTTTAGGATGGTGTTTTGTGAGTTTAGGCAGAGAGGGGCAAAATCAATCTGTGGCATTCTTGGTTGAGCAAGTCATTGTGGGTAGAAGACGTAGAGCTTGGTGAGCAGATGTCTTTGGGATATGGTCTGTCTTGTGTCCAAGTCTGATCATGTGACTTGCAGGTTGAACCAGATGGATAAAGGCAATATGGATCTATTACTATAGTAAGTACATAACTTTCATTTTTTTTCTTTTTTCTTTATTTATTTTTGGCATTTAGTAGAGACTGAATGTTTACCAGCCACTACTCCAGCGGATTAAAGGCTCACAGGACGTTTGTGATAAAATCATGATTAGATTTGGAATTGCAAATTAGTTTTAGAGTCAGTGTGTTTGTAAGAAAACCATGACTGGATTTAGCATTACAAATTAGTTTAGAGACACCTTTGTATTGTACTAGGATTGAACACCTCTACAGAGCTAGGGCACCCTCCAGATTTCGAACATGTTTTGCCTCAGTGTATCTCCTTCTTTTATTTTCCTCATTCTGTGGATATATATTCGCTAACCCCTGGTCTTTCCTTCTTCACAAATCAGGGTAGGTTTATGACAAAATGTAATATTTGTAGTAGGTAACAATGATAGAATCCAAATCTGTCTGTCAGCTTGGAGTGACTGGCTTAAATTCAACAATCCACTATACCTAATACTACTAAAATTCTTCTACAACCTACTAAATTATCTCAACTGCCCTTTATTTGTCTTGGAATGAAGCAAACCATGCATGACTTAAGGTTAGCTTTTACATTTGTAACAGCCATATCTAAATCCAAATTCAGCAGCTACAAGGGATATTGTTCTGGGGCAACACTGTAGAACTATCTGGTTAAGTGATTTGCTCAAAATCACACAGGGCATTTTGAATGAGGGACTTTAACCCATAATTGCAGGATGAAACTTACAGTTTATAGCCTTGATCCTTTCTACTAAACTGTCAAATATGATTTTGTGATTTATGATCTTGAATGTATGCTGGCAGGCTCTTGAATGGACTTATGTTTCCACTGCAGCAAATTTCTTAAAAGTATGCATTTCAAAAGTCATTGAAAGGCTATCTCCTCTCTAAGCAGACATATCAGAATGAAAATGTCTCAGCTCGCAGGTGTACGTTCTTGTTCAAATTGTTCAAATTCTTCTTCTTATGATGTCTATATCTGTTACCTACAGTAATATAGAAATCCCTGATTTGCATTACCATTTATTCAATTTTTATTGATTTGGATGTTTTGTATATGCATTTCCTGTTTTTCTAATATCTTTATGAGGAAAATGAGAAACTACAGCATCTGAAGGCTGAGGAAAATGAGAAACTGTGATGCCTGGATGCTGAGGAGAAGGAGAGACACAACATGAAAAAGAGATGCTGACTCTTCAGCAGAGTCATGGAGGTAATGGGGAAGGGAGTAACAGAACCTCAGAAGCAACAAAGGTCAGTAAATTTCTTCCGCAATTTACATCATTTTGATAGATTCATTCATGTGTTTGAGAGGATATGTAAACAGTATGATGTTGACCGAGGGCTCTGGGTACGGTTCCTGACCCCTTACTCCATGGTAAAGCTGTAACTGTAATGTCCAAAATGTCTGACACTGACTGTGTAAATTATAATCTTGTAAAGAACTGTTTGCTAGAATTTTGTAAGTTAACAGCTGAAGCTTATAGGAAAAAGTTTTGTAAGCATAAACACAAGGCAGATGAAAATGTATGTGAATATGTTGTTGAACTGAGCACTTATTTTCACAGGTGGGTGAGTGGATGTCAGGTCACCACTTTCGAAGAGCTGGCAGACCTTTTCATGAGGGAACAAGCCCTTACCACTTTGCCTGAGGGCATGAGAATCTGGTTAGCTGATAGACAATGCCTTACTGTAGATTAGTTGGGGAAGAAGGGAGACCTATACCTAGGAAGCAGGGAATCATTGCACAGGAAAAGGACATCCAGTACTTCTCATGGGTCTAAGGGAGCCCATAGTGGGCAGCCCATACTGCCCCGACAGAATCTACCAGTAGCAGGGGAAGCCACTAGTCCAAGTAAACGTCCAGGACCAAGGGTTAAATGTTTTAAATGCAACCAGTGGGGCCATGTAATATATATAGATGTCAATGGAGGAACGGTGGGGAACAAAATGTAGGAAAGCCAGTAAGTAGGAATGACAAAATGCCAACTGTACGTTGTCTCAAGACAACACGGGTACCAAACTACCACAAGAGGTTATATCCTATCTTAGTAAATGGGAAAGATGCCATGGCTAAGAGAAACACAGCCTCTGACCTAACCATTGTGAAGCATGCAATGGTTACAGAGGAGCTCTAGTTGCTTGGGATTCTACTCCAGTCAGAGCTTTAGGAGGAACCCCACTCCAAACACCTTTGGCTAGGGTTCAGTTTGACTGGGAAGGTGGAAAAGGAAGCCAGCAAGTAGGTGTGTTTGAAGATATCCCTGCTGGTGTCCTGATAAAGAATGATTTTGATAATGCAGTACTGTGTGTTCATGCAGTTGCATGCAGACAGGCTTGGAGACAAGCATGTGGTTCTGCCAGCCTGGGGGAGACGCAGACAGACTGCACACTTGGAGCCAGGACTGGTGAGGTGGTTACTTCAGGGAGGGAACTACCCTGTAGCAGTGAGAATGAAGGTGAGCCACAGCTGCTTGTGGGTACTGATGTTCCCTTGGACAGAGTGAGTGCAAGGGCAGACGTGAGTAGTAGTACCCAGGCTGACAGTGAGGCACTGCTGTCAGAGGATACCAGACTTCCTGTGGAAGGGAAGCTGGGAAGGGTTACAAAGAGAGAGTTGACACAGGCTCAGCTCTCTGCCCTACAGTGCAAGGCCTGAGAGAGGTAGCTAGTGAGGCACCTGATTCTCAAGGGAAGGGGGGAGCTATATACTGGGACAATGGGTTACTGTATAGAGAGTGGACCCCTGAGAGAGGGCTACTGGGTGAGAGAATACAGCAGTTGGTAGTGCCCACAGCCTACCATCTGGCACTACTAGCCATAGCCCATGATATTCCCTTTGCAGATCATATGGGCATAAAACATACAAAGAGACGTATTATGCAAAACTTTTATTGGTCTGGGATTTTCCAGAGATGTGACAGTGTATTGCAGGAACTGTGAGCAGTGCCAAAAGGTAGGCAAAGCAGGAGAAAAGGTGAAAGCTCCTTTGATGCCTTTGCCTAAGATTGAGGAGCCATTTCAGTGGGTAGCTAAGGATATTGTGGGGCCTCTGAGTACCCCAAGTTCCACAGGGAAAATGTATATCCTAGTGGTAGCTGATTATGCTACCAGATACACTGAGGCAGTGGCTCTGTCCTTCATTGAGGCAGAAAAGGTGACAAATGCTTTGTTAGAGATTTTCAGCAGGGTAGTTTTCCCAAAAGAAATACTAACTGACAGAGGTGCCAGTTTTATGAGAGACCTGCTGGCTTGCCTGTGGAAGTACTGTGGGGCGAAGCACCTAAAGACCACCCCCTACCATCCCCACAACTGATGGTCTTGTTGACAGGTTAAACTCTACACTCAAAACCATGCTACAGGCATTTGCAGATCAGTTTAAGAGGGACCAGGATAAATATTTGCCACATCTATTTTTGCTTACAGAAAGGTTCCCCAGGAATCCACAGGTTTTTCACCCTTTGAGTTGTTGTATGGGTATAGAGTGAGGGGACCTCTAAATTTAATTTGAGATAAGTGAGAAGATGAGTGTGAATCCCACAAGGAGTATGTTGTGGCATATGTCCTAAACCCCAGAACAAGGCTCAGGGAACTCATGGGCTTGGCCCAAGGAGAATCTGGCAGAAGCCCAACAGCAGAAAAAGGTCTGGTATGACAGGAATGCTCAAGCTAGAGCATATGCTGTAGGGCAGCAGGTAATGGTTCTCATTCCTGTCAGACACAAGAAGCTGCAGGCAGCTTGGGAGGGACCCTACAAGGTGGTAAGGAAGGTCAGTGATGTTAACTACATGGTAGAACTGCTAGGCAGGAGGCTGGGGTACAAATTGTACCATGTCAACATGATGAAGCCTTATCATGATAGGGAGGCCCTTCTGCTGAGTATTTGCAGTAGATTGCAGGAAGAGTCTGAGGGGGATCTGCTGACTGATCTCCTCAGTGAGGCTCAGACTGACACCTCAGTGGAAGGGGTAGCAGTGTTCCAGCAGCTATCTCTTACCCAGGTTCGAGTAATCCAAGCAGTGTTACAGGAGATTGGGGAGATGTTCACTAGGAAACCAGGGTGCACCCACCTGGGGCAGCACCATGTGGATACAGGACCCCAAAGGCCTATTAAGCAGGCCCCTTATAGGGTGTCTGAGAGAGTCAAACAGACTATGAGGGAGGAGATACAGGAAATGGAATTCAGGAGTTCACCAGTCCATAGGCCTCCCCAGTGGTGCTGGTACTAAAGAAGGATGGCAGCACCAGGTTCTGTGTGGACTACAGGAAATTAAATAGTCACACAGAGTCAGATGCTTACCCCATTCCTAGGACAGATGAAGCCGTAGATCAGCTGGGTGGGGCTAAGTATCTTACCACCATTGATCTTACTAAGGGCTACTGGCAGGTGCCCTTGACTGACAGTGCTAAACAGAGGTCAGCCTTTGTGACTTCCTTTGGCTTGTATGAGTTCACAAAGATGCCTTTGGGATGAAAAATGCCCCGACAACATTCCAGAGGCTGGTAGATCATATCCTAGCAGGAGCAGGAGATTTTGTCCTTGCTTACCTAGATGATATTGCTATCTACAGCCATTCCTGGCAAGAGTACCTTCAGCATGTCAGAGAGGGGCTGGGCATTAAGCCCAGAAAATGTCAGGTGGGTATGGCAGAGGTCTCCTACCTGGGACATAGATTGGGGAGTGGTAAGATCAGGCCAAAACCTGCTAAATTGGAAGCCATCCAGGCATGGCCTGCACCTGTTACCAAAAATCAGGTGAGGGCACTTTTAGGGACAGCAGGATACTACAGACAGTTTGTCCCACTTATAGTACCATGATAGGGAGGCCCTTGTGCTGAGTATTTGCAGTGGATTGCGGAAGAGTCTGAGGGGGATCTGCTGACTGATCTCCTCAGTGAGGCTCAGACTGACACCACAGTGGAAGGGGTAGCAGTATCCCAGCAGTTATCCCCTACCCAGGTTTGAGAAATCCAAGCAGTGTCACAGACCTGACAAGGAAAAATAGTCCAGATAAGGTAGCATGGACACCAGCATGTCAGCAGGCATTCCAAACGCTTAAAGGAGCTTTGAGAGGACCCCCTGTGTTAGCCAGTCCAGAGTACAGCAAATAATGTGTTGTGCAGGTGAATGCTTCAAACCATGGGGTGGGGGCTGTACTTAGCCAGATTTCTTCAGAGGGAGAAAAGCACCCAGAGGTTTACCTCAGCCATAGGCTCCAACCTAGGGAGGAATGCTATGCAGCTGTAGGAAAGGAATGTCTAGTCATAGCATGGGCACTGTAGAATCTTCAGCCTTATCTGTATGGAAGAAAATTCACTTTAGTTACAGACCACAATCACCTAACATGGTTACATCAAGTCAGCCAGCAAAATGCCAAGTTACTAAGGTGGAGCCTAGGGTTGCAAGCATATGATATGACAGTGGAGCACCGCAGTGGGGTTAGCAATGCCATTGCGGATGGGGTCTCAAGACAAGGAATGGAGTAAGGTATTCTCAGATAAGCTCAACCCTCTCAAGCAACATTTCTTAATGGTTACTTGAAAAAATAGTTTGAGTTTTCTGTGGTGGGGGTGGGATTGTGAAGGCTGCCAGCCCAGCTAGCTGGAATTTTGTAAATAATTCTGTCATTTGTGAATACTAATATGATTTGTATACTTGTCTTACAAATGTAAGAAAACTATATGTCATGTGTATATTAAACTAATGGTGCAGAAATGTGTGTCAAACTGTATGTTATGTGCTGAGCTTCAAGAATGAAACCACAGTGCATCCTACTAGAAAAGAACAGAGTTAACTTGCAAATGCTAAGAAAATAAGTGAATTGTTTATGGTGGCATTTATCTCAGCTAGGAGACAGAATGGCTGCAGCTAGAAATTCTTTCTATGTCTGGAAACAGAAATAATTACAGGTTTCAAAGGTAAAAGTGTGTAACTGTGTTATGACTTCCAGTTCCAGGCAAGCTTCTAAGAGATAAGTAGTTTTGACACAGAGGTGCTAAATTTTAAGTTTCTGTTAGCCTGGGAACTGAAGGCCGAGGTGTCAAATAGTAATGTTATCCAGCTAACCCAGCAGTAATGTGTATTATTAATTTAAGAACTATCTCTCAGAGAAAGTCTGTGCATTTTATATTTGTCTTTGGATCTGAAACATCCTCTCATCAGCACTTGTATTGCACTGTAAGTAAGTTATTTAGGTACAGTGATTTCTCTTAGAGATAGATAGGAATATAGCAAGATTAGTTTACATGTTTTCTGTATTTATGTGAGACGGTCCTGCAAAGTTGTTTTAAAATATTTCCTGTGATTGTGAAATCTGTCACTGTGTTGAGTTATTTAGTATTGTCCTGTGCTTTCATTATTTATTAATTATTATTAAATATATTTAAACCTTTTAATTGTGGCTGGTTTGTTTAGAGATATTTAAGCTCTTAAAGTACTTGCATATATATTTGGTGATACTGTACAGGCCACTCTTAAATGGCCTTGATGTTGGTCACACTTACCATTTGGATAATAGTAACATTACACAGTAGAATTGGTCACTCTTTGGGAAGGGCCTCATAGTAGCCAATTAGTAAGAGTGGTTGCTGACAGCTGGTACTACCTTATGGTCAGGGCAGAAGGGGGCATAACTAGTGGACCTGTTGCCAGCCTTCCCCAGGAGTGTCTGTTTCTTTGTATATGAATCAAATCTCAAAGTGTGTGTGTGTGTGTGTGTGTGTGTGTGTATGCGAGTCAATTACTTGGGCAGGAACACAAAGCACTGTTTTGACAGAGAGGGTGCTGGAGGTTTTGGCTTGACCACTCAGTTGAGATCTTGACCCTATAGCTGTGCCAATGGGGAATATTACTGGGCATTTGGAGAGAGAGGGAGAAACCAGCCCCAGACTGACTGTGATCTCTGTGTGCTCTTAAGGGAAATTGTACTTTACTGTGTGTGTACTTGTCATAGGTTCATAGGTTCATAGGTAGGTACTATGCTATCAGCCCAAGGGCCTAAGTAAACCTAGCCAACAAGGTTCCCTGGCTTACGCCACCCAAGAAAGTTAATTTCCTGTACCTCTGTCGAGCAGAGCCACAGAAGTGATCCCCGGGGTGTATTTCCTATTTCCCATCCACTCATCAAGATTTTTCTTGAAGAGTGCTAATGCAGAACTTTGCTTGATATAGATGGGTAGCTTGTTCCAGAGTATAGGAAGTCTCTGGGACAGGAATATATCCCTCCAGCATGCCCTGTTTATTGTGGTGACAAGGTTTAGGTACCTAGAGCATGTAGCTTGGAGTGATTGGGATTTCTTTAGGTGTAGCATGTCCAACAGCTCTGGGTTTAACATAGCTTTATAAGTTAGGCAGAGATCTCCTCGGAGTAGGCAATATCCTACAGAGTAAAGCTGGAGTTGTTTTAGATGGTCAGTATAAGGCATCTGTTTAAGGCCAGTAATCTTCTTTGTGAGGTACCTCTGTGGCCTTTCCAGTTGCTGTAGATGTCTTGTGAGGTACATTCCAAAAGGGGATTTGTACTCTATAATGGGTCTAATGAGTGCTGAGTAGAGGGGAACAATGATCTCTTTTTTCCAGGATGAGAACCCTTTTGTGATGAGGTGTTCCACATAGAAGGATTTCCTGACTACTGTGGAGATGTGATTATCGAAGATGAGTCTACTCTCCACCTGGGTCCCAAGGTCTCTTACCACACATTCAGCATTACATAGACTGCTCTTTATGTGGTAGTAAATGGGTACAGAGTTTTTACCAAAGGGGATGAAAATGCACTTGTTGGCATTGCACTTGAGGCCATGCCTCTAACACCAGACATCTGTCTCAGAGAAGCCCTTCTGTAGGATGTCCACACCATTTGGGGACTCAACTATGGCTCCTAGTTTGCAGTCATCTCCAAACTTCTTTAGCCAGAGGCCTTCTGTCTTAGCCTGTACTTCAGAGAAGTAGATACCAAACAGGAGAGGTCCCAGGACTAAACCCTGTGTTACTCCACTTGTCACTGGTTTGAAGTCAAATTTGGAGTCTGCAACTTTTACAGTGTGAGTTCTGTCAGTGAGCCAGTTGGCAACCCATCTTGTGATGTAGGGATTTATACCTAGTTTAGTGAGTTTAGCTATATTTCTAGAATGGGGAATGGTGTCAAAAGACTTGGCGAGGTCAGGATAGGCTGTGTAAACCACCTTACCCTTATCTACGGACGGCTTTGGTGACTGCTTCATATATGTTGATAAGGTTCAGAAGGCATGATCTGCCTTTCACAAACCCAAACTGGGTGGGGTCCAGAGTTTGGAGGTTACCAATGTCTTTGTTAATGAGTTCCATGATGCCTTGCAGACCAGGATCATCAGGCTAATAGGGCGATAGTTCCCAGGATCAGTGTTGGCTCCCCCTTTGTGGAGTGGGATAACTGTTGCTGTGCACCATTCAGTGGGCACAAAGCTTAATGTGAGACTATGATTGAACATGGTGCTTAGGTGGGGAGCCAGTTCATTCTAAAGTTTGTGTAAAATGCAGCCTGGGATGTTGTCCATCCCTTTGGATGCTGTGTTTTTGGTTTTACAGAGTGCAACTTTTACCTGCATAGATGTGATTACAGGGACTATGCATTCTTCCTATACAGATATCGGCCCTTTAGGGAATGAGAGTGGGTAAAGCTACCACTGAACCTATCTGCCGGGATGTTAGCAATATCAGTTGGTTCTGTAATTTTTGTGCCGTTTTGCTGTAATTCAGAGCAGATCTTGGTGTTGCCATTGAGATTCTTGATGTAGTTTTGAAGTTGCCCTTAGAATCAGTGGTGATTTTGGTTTTGTAGCTAGCTTTGGAGGATCTTATAAGGGATCTCAGGTTCTTACAGAGGCTGACCAGAGAGCTACTCCACTCATGGGATTTTAATCTCTTTTGCAACAGTTTCTTCCTTCTGTTGTAAAATTTGTTTATGGCAGAGGAACACCAGATTGGCTTCCTTTTTTGGAGGATAGCGTCTTGGTTCTGTTTGGGATAGACTGACCAATGCACTCATGTAAGTGCTTACAGAGTGCATTTGTGTTGGATTCAGCAGTCATAACTGTATTGTCCATCTGGGTGGGTGTCATGAAGTTCGGCACATCTGTCTTAAGAAGCATGAAGTTGGCTTTGAAGAAATTTTTTACCATAGTTTCCTTAATGGTGGGTGGGGGCGGGATGTTGATATCTAGGGTGATTAGCTTATGGTCGGATCTGACTAAAGAGTAATTGACTTCAGGTGTGGAACACCGGTCACTCATGTTGGTAATGACTAGGTCTAGGATATCATTGCCCCTGGTGGAGGTGTGGATAAGTTGATCCAGGGCATTGGAATTTATGAATTCCAGAAAACGTTGAGCAAAATAGTTGGCACATGAGTAGTTTTCCGAGTTAATGGTGGGGCAGTTGAAATCACCCATTATTAGGGTGTTTAGTTGAATCCTAATATTTTCCAGTATATCAAGAAATGAGGAGTGGGAATCCTGGGGCATGGTGGGGGATCTGTAGCAGGCTACAATTTGGATTACAGTTTTGCCCAGAGTTAGTTGCACTTGGATAACCTCGGATGCATTATGCTGCGCAACTAGCCTGGAGATGTGGATATCCTTAATGAATATGGACACACCTCCACCTTTGGTGTTCTGGTCCAGCTTAGATGGCTGAAAAGTGTGGAATAAATTATCACATGGTAATGCAGGGGTGCTCTCTTGAGCTTTGAACCAGATCTCAGTCACTGCACAGATATCAATTTTCTCCATTTTAAGGAGTGCCTCGAGTGAGTGAATTTTGAGATTTAGACTTGTAGCATTGAGGAGCATTACCCTCTGTTTTTGCTTGCCTGTTCCTGTTACAGTGGTGAATTTGTCATTTGAACCTTGCCTAAAAAAAGGCACTATAGGAGTGGCAAGACCCTTAGCCGGTGTCTGGAATCCCAGGGGCGACAGGTGCAGGCCATCTCTGGCAAAGCATCGTGGTCTGTCGACCATGTCGTCTCAGGCAGACAGACACTGGATCCCCTTAGAATGACACTAGAAGCTTAGCCAATTGTTGAAGTCAATCACTTTGTCCTTGTACTGTGGTAACATTCTGGGTGATGGCATGATGCTAGTCAGGCCTAGGGTCATATGTGCCTGGGCTACAAGATCGGAGAGCTCTTCCATATCTCTTTTCAAGTAATCCAGGAGGCATGTCTCAAGTCGTTCACACCAACATGGACAATGACAGAGTCATATTTGTACTTGTTGTGGAGTGACCTGAGTGTGTGGGTTATATGGTGGATCCTGACACCCGACAAGCAGCTGACAGTAAACTTCTCCTTGTTTAGCCTGGTGAGTGGGACATCAGTGTGCCTGACTATAGAGTTATCTATGACTACTGTGTTGGGTACGTTGTTTTGCCTTATGGGCTGTGGTTTATTGGCACACTGAGTCTGTGGGTTATGTGTCATTTGGGTTGTGTTGGGGGGTGGAGGTTGCTTGGGTTTCTGCTTTGGAGGTCTCTGTTGCTTGAGCAGATTATTACTGAGAGCCTCTGCAAATGTTTTTGTATTTCTATGTGTGGATTTTGGTGGTGTAGGTTTAGTGGGACTATGTGATGAGTGTGGTGTGGTACAAGTGTTTACCTTCTCCTCTTGACTGTCTAGTTCAGTCTTGGTTAGAGAGAGCTTTACCTCCAGTTTGAATACAGAAGTGCATCTCTCACAGGTTGTGGTGCTGGGTGGTAGGAGGAGAGGGTTGTCTGTGTACAAGAGGAAATTGCTACATTGCCCCAAGATGCCCAGATTCATCAGATAAACAGGAGAGAACACTGGGAGCTCACCATTGGACATGCCTGAATAAAAAACTACTTTCCTCTAGACATGTGAGGAAGGTAAAGAGGAAGGTTGAGTGCTGTAGTAATTTGTAGCTTATTTAGTGCTAGCAACAAGTTCTGAAAAAGTGCTGAGCATGAAAAAAAGCAAATTCAAGTGCTAAAACTAAGAATCTGTACCTGGATCTTGCGGTAGATAGGCTGCCTAGTCCTTACCACTCCTACTGATAAGCTACACGGCTTCTCTCCAACATAGAAAGGCTTGAGGAGCTCACAAGCTTCCAAGCAGTCCTGGAGACAACAAATCTGTATCTGGACTACACTAATTACAGGAAAGGTGGGAAACAAGCGCATATGTGGGCTTTTAAACCAGAAGGTTGAAAGAGATGGAAAAACTGCCCAAACGGCCAATAAGCTACAATTTCTGGGCCAGAAACCACTCTTGTGGTAGATAGGCTACATAGTGCATACCACTCCCACTGATAAGCTAGAAGGCTTCCCTCCAACACAGAAAGGCATGGGGGGCTCAGAAGCCTACAAACAGTCTGGGATACAGCAAATCTGTATCTGGACTAGACCAGTTACAGGAAAGATGGGAAACAAGAGCAAACGTGGGCTTTTAAACTAGTAAGTTGTAAGAGATGGAAAAACTGCCCAAATGACCAATAAACTACAATTTCTGGGCCAGAAACCAGTCTTGTGGTAGATAGGCTACCTAGTGCTTTCCAATCCCACTGATAAGATAGAAGGCTTCCCTCCAACACAGAAAGGCTTTGGGGGCTCAGAAGCTTACAAACAGTCCTGGTTACAGCATCTGTACCTGGACTAGACTAGTTACAGGAAAGGCAGGAAACAAGCTTAGAAAATTTTTTTTGGAAAGTAGGAAGGGAGAAAGGAGAAACAGAAGATAATTCAAAATTAAGGACCTAAGTGGCTTGCCCTTTACAAATGTTTGCTCTGTATTAGGTAGAATGAGCTAATGAAATTAGAGTGGAATAGAGCTGGGATAGAGCTGAACAGATGGGACTGGTAGGAGTGTCTGAAGTCAAAGTATGATCTCACTCTACTCGGTTGAGTGAGCAAATTAGATAGACCCAGGAGGAGTCCCAATGTGCAAGTCCCTCAATGATGTTAGTGGTGAGGATTGAGGCTCCTTGATTACTGGGCCAGTGCAGGGGTTTCACAGCCACCATGACTGCATCCACTGATGGGCACTTACTCCAGTGTAATGTAATCAATTTTTAGGTGGGGTGAGGATTTTATTGTGATTTTGGGATTAGTTCCATCATAGCCATATCCTTCCATGCCCTCCAAGACACCAGGTCAATATATGTGTTCGGAGGAAGAACCACTCTCTCCTTCCTCATGGTCAGTATTCTCCATGAAGGATTCCTCGGGTGAGTCCATGTACTTCCTCTTGCACCTTCTCTTACCCAAAACCTCCTACTCCAAAGATTCTGGGGAAGAGAGAAGAGGCAGGGGCTCTGGCAATGGGGGGCAGACTGGAAGACAATGGGGACGAGCTGCCCTGGAGCAGAATGAAGAATGGTCACAGGCACTGATGTGAGTGTAGGGGCAGACACTGGTGATAGTCAACCATTCCCTTTCCTGGTTGAAAAACATCCTCTTTATGATGTCAAGAGCAGAAGCAGAAGCAGGTCAATCAGAACCAATGAACCTGGGATCTGAGAATCCCAAGGATGCCAAGATTTCAATGGAGCTATACCTTGCCCCAACACCTTGACCACAGTCAATTTATTGAGGGCACATCCCCTGATTGAAAGGGATGATCTCAAAGCCAATATTGTTGAATCCGAGCAATAGACACCATCCACAACATGTCAGCTATGAGTCCACTCAGTTCTAACACAGCTGGAGTCAAGGAGACTAAGGTAGAAGCCAGAGCCAAAATCAGCAAAACTGAAAACATATTATCACCTGCATTTTGAACATTAACTTACCTAATAAGTAACTGTTGCATTCTTATTTCCTTCAATATAGGTTTATAGGTTCATAGCTTCATAGGTAAGTACTAGGCTAACTGCGCCTGAAGGTCATTTTGAACTTAGCCAATTTCCCTTTTTTGTGTTCAAAACAACCTATTCTCTTTGGTTAAAGACTGGCCTTACCCATCCTATGATATCACTATTACCTCTCCACCCCAGAATCATCTGAAAGTAAGCAGGTCAGCACATAATGTACTTTGTATTATACTGCTAATCTACATGTATATTGTTATTTTATTCCAAGTAAATGATTGCATTGTTATTGTTCTCCTATGTAATTGTTTGCCTAGCCTGCATTTTTCCATGTAATAAGCATTTTGTGGAGCTTCTGGGTTTTATGTTGGAAACAAATTGTCAAACTATTTAATTTCCTTCTATACAAAAAAATACAGATAAACCTACCCATCAACCACCACTCTGTTGCTTACAGCAGAAACAACCTCGTCTGAAACTAAACAAATTCACACTTATCCTGCTCTTTGACTCTATTCAGATATGCATTTTTTGCAAAATAGAAATTGACGCTTTGACACTTTACCATACCCTAGCCTTAAGCATATTAATATTCACTGCTTTTGTTTTACAGAGCAAGATAGTGTAGTTTAGCTGCCTGTAAAGAAAGAAATATTATCCTGACCTCCATAGTTTTGTGCTTAACAGATATACTGCAGACAGCCACAAATACAGGTAAGTAGTTTTATATCCTACAGGACAGTTTACCAGCTAACTACACTGTCTACTCAATGCAAAATGCCCAACTTAGTCCCACAAAAATACATGGATTCACCCTTGTAGTTAGTGAAACTAGCACTTTCTACTTGGGAGAAAATGAAATACAAAGAAGATAACACAAATGAGAAGAAACTCAGAATGAAAAATAACCATCAGTGACAGCATTACCAACATCTTAAACAGTAGTAATAGAAGTGGCTTGTTAAAGTAAATACGCTCATCGTGGTTTCTACGTGCTACTTGAATTCACTTATTTTATTCTGTTTTTTTTTCCATTTTCTAATACCATTTCATAATCAGTTCCTTCTAACATGGGAAGAAAGATGCAACTAAATGTAAACACTGACTATAATTCAGAAGAATTACATTTGAAAAAAACAGCATACAACTATATATCGGTGCAAAATTAATTTCTGTGCTGTGTGTTTTATACATCTACTTTGTCAGCAATACAGTTAAATAATGTACCTTGAAAATGAACATTTGACAGTGTTAACAATAAAGCAGTGGGCATTAAGATTTTTACTTTCTGAACTTGTTCACTCTTCATTGTTAATGTGTTCTTTTTAATGGTACATCCATACGTATCTCATAGATAAACCTTTAGCTCGCAAAAACATTAAATGCTATTAATGCTGTCTGATATACTTTTCTAGGGAACAAATATTCTTAATCCAGAAAGCAAATTACCATATGTAATCATTTATAAATCTCAAATATCTGATAAATCTTTACATATCACCATTACTTTCATACAAGAAAATGCTAACAGAATTGCATTGCTATACAATGCATATTATTAAGGAATAACACAGACATGTCCATTTTATGAGTATATCAAGGGACTGGACTATTTCTGATTGGTTGACTGCTTGTGTGATAGCCTCCTGCCTAGGTATAGAAGACATTTGGCCTTCAACTTCTTGCCTTAACATGTGATGGTCATTACACAATAACTGAAATCCTCTTTTTCTTAAAACTTACTTTTTCAATATTAACAAATATATCAATTTCAACAAAAACGAGCTAGAGTTTAATCTTTTGTGTGTATAGCCATGGTATATTGCCTTATACCAAAGAGCAGAGCATCATAAGATCTATCTGTCTTTTTTGATTTCTCTAAGTTTTTTGGGTTTCTAATACCATGACAGGAATGGACCCCATTCCTAAGTCAGAGTATGATTAAAGTTCATGAAATTAGTATTATTTCACTCTTTGATGTTAGCCAAAAGTGCTCTTCACAGTACCCGCAATGTGCCCATCAATGACTCCTTCTGCAATTCGTATGGTGTTACATGAATTGGTAACATATCTAAATATGATTGTAAATTATTTTTTAAAAGACCAGTTGCTCCTACTACTATTGGAACTGTCTGGGTATCTTTCTTCCACATGGCTCTTGTTTCTGCCTGCAAATCAAGGTATTTTATGACTTTGTTTCTCTCTGTACGCAAGATACTATAGTCACTAGGTGTGGCAATTTCAATGATCAGTGCTACTTTTGTCTTCTTTTCTTGGATCACTATGTCCGGTTTTCTAGCATCTATCTTATGGACTGCTGGTATTGGGTGGTCCCATGTGATGTAAACTTCATCATTTTCTATGATTCTCTGTGGCTCATGTTTCCAATGTTTTTCAGCCACTCCGATACCATAATGTTTGCACAATCTTCAGTGTAACGATCTTGCCACATTATTATGCCTTTCAGTATACAGTCCCTCTGCCATTAGAGCATCGCAACCAGCAATAAGGTGTGTAACTGTTTCCAACTCGGTTCCACAAAACCTACATATGTCTGTTTCTCCCACATGTTCAATGGACATAGTAAACCAGCGTGTATGCAGCCCACTATCTTGGGCTGCCAATATTAACCTTTCATTTCTTGATGTAAATTCACCTCTCCTTAACCATTCCTGCATTCGTTCTTGATCAACATGAGGCTCTTCCAGAAGTTTTTTATTACTGCAACTATATTTATGTTTTTTCCACTTCTTGCCTTCTCATCTGATTCTTCACCTTATATTCTTTCTTTTCTTTTTTAGCACATTCAGTTTCTGCCTGGTTTTTATCCACTTCTGGTTTGATTTCCATTCCTGCTTGACGTCGATATGCTTCTCCTAAATTAAGCAGAGATATTATCTTAGATTTATTCTCCTCATGTTTCAAAAGTTTCACCACATTTGGATCTTGTGAGGTCAATAGATATGTGTGGAGTCCCACGATTGTAGATCTATACATGTAATCAATTTCAAGGAGGCCCATCCCTCCTTCAGAATGGGGGATATATAATCTTGGTATATCCTGATTTTTATAAATCATTTGGTGAGCATGAAGCATCCTTCTTGTTTTGATATCCAATCTATCCAACACATTTTGGTGTCAGTCAATCACTCCAAAACTATAAGTAAGGACAGGAAGGGTAAATTGATTTACAGCTTGGATCTTGTTCCTAGGTGTCAATGCTGTTTTCAGGATTAATTTAAGTCTTCTAAAGTACTCCTTACTAAGCCTTATTCACATTTGTTCATGCTTTATTGCTGATCCTTCATCAATTCCCAAGTATTTATACACCCACTCTTGCTCAAGTTCTTTTATATCACATTCTTGTGCCAAACTGATGTTTTCCTGGTGCTGCAATTTCCCTTTTTTAAAGGTAGGTTTTGCACATTTATCAAGACCAAATGACATTCTGATATCATCTGAAAAAGTTTTCTGACAACCTGGAGAATATGACAATGTTGCCATATTCTATCTGCAGTTAGGAGTCTGCTATGGATAGCCAACAACTGTTAAAAGTTCTTGCCATATTTCCATATTTAAGTCAAGTCAATGCTTATCTCAAGGGCTAAGGCACAATAATCATATCTACCTAATGCCATAACTTCTTCCTCCAGAGTGTGAATCCAAGTCGATTTTAAGTGAGTTAATATCTGATTTAGTTTGATATAAAATTTCTTGCCCTATTTCCATATTTAAGTTAAGTCAATGCTTGACTCAAGGGCTAAGGCACAATAATCATATCTACCTAACATTACTTTTTCCTCCAGAGTATGAATCCAAGTCGGTTATGAGTGAGTTAATTTAGAAAAACACAGAAAAGCAAAAATAAATAAAGCACACATCCACCAGCACTTCACCAGAATATCGTTTTCCTTTTATTTCATAAGCGATCTTAATATTTGGTGTACATTTTTTATCATTAACCAAATGAGGTAATGTTAATTTTCCATAACCTGTATTGAAACAACTAGAATGCTCACTAGAATCATCCAAACAGAAAAATTCATCATCATTGTAATCATAAATTGATATATTTAACAAGTCTTCATCAAACTCATTATCAGAAATAACATTTTCATGTACAACAGAGTTATTGTCATTTTTTTTGAAAAAAAACTTTCAGATATAATTTCCTACTGAATGTTTTTAATTCAAAATACAGATCAGCCAACGAAGGATAATGTGTGGGTACAAATTTACTACCCTTAGATAACACGACCTTCATTTCATTAGACATATTTAAATCAGACAAATTCACAACATCTAATGTCCATTCATTAAACTCACTTTGTCGTATGTTACTTAAAACGGTTTCTCCCCTTCCTGCCATTTCTTCCTCGGCCAGATTTATTGGCCTGAAATGAATGTTCTGTAGCTGGTGAAACTATAATGCCATCAACCCCCTCAGTCTCAACATTCGAAGAGGCTGTAGGGTCAGTAAATGTTACATTTTTAGAAGTGTATCTCCTACTGTTTTGATCCATAGATGCTGTAGAGGCACTACGCTGCTTTTGGACGCCGCTCCTACCCCTTGACCTACTTCGCATAGGTTCATGTTGCCATGAAAAAAGGTTCCCCGTCTCATAGTCTTTAAGGTCCCATACTAGTTTATTCCTTTTCTGTTGTATAATATCAGTTTCCAATTTGGAGATTTTTCTCATTAATTTTTGAGATCTGCACTCTATAGCAGGACTCCTCCACCAACTCGTCCTGCAAATGCAGAATCTCAGTCTTTAACTTTTCATGTGTTCGCATATTTCTTTTAACCAAAATACGGAGCCAATTTAAAGTACAGTCTAAAGATACCTTTTTCCATTCCTTGAAGAGGTCACCTTCTTCTTCTGAGAATTCAGTAGCAGGGAACTTATCTATCCGTAGCCCCCTCGGAGTAAGATTTAAACTAATATACTTTTCCAAAAGTCGAGTGTCCAAAAAAGCACCATTTCCTTAGCCATTAGCCTCTCAAGCTGCTGAAATTGTCCATCTATATCATGATTATCACCACCAACATTCCAAGGGTCCAATAACGAAATCTTTTTTTCTCTTTCATTAACTATGTCCGCAAAATAAATGCCACTTGGCAAATTAGACTGCTCAAAACTCTGTTGTACATGAAAATGTTTGATTGAGTGAGTTAATGTCTGATTTAATTTGATATAAAAGTTCTTGCCATATTTCCATATTTAAATCAAGTCAATACTTGACTCAAGGGCTAAGGCACAATAATCATATCTACCTAATGTCATAACGTCTTCCTCCAGAGTGTGAATTCAAGTCAGTTTTGAGTGAGTTAATGCCTGATTTAGTTTGATATAAAAGTTCTTGCCATATTTCCATATTTAAGTCAAGTCAATGCTTGACTCAAGGGATAAGGCACAATAATCATATCTAGCTTATGTCATAACTTTTTCCTCCAGAGTGTGAATCCAAGTCGGTTTTGAGTGAGTTAATGAATGATTTGGTTTGATACACTGCGGATGGGAGCTCCAGGTCAGTATTATTTGTTTTGTGAACCAGGTAGACACTTTATAAAGTCCATTTCAGCTTTAATGACTTGCTTTTCAATACCAACTTAATCTTAAAAATTTCAAAATAAAGACAACTCTGACACCCCAGTAGACATAAATTAGATTTTTCTCTAAACCGTCTATAAACTAGTTAGAAAAAAGATCATTTTAGTAGCTTTTTCTTTCAAGTCAACCTTGTCAAGCCTTCTGATTTTCTTGTTAAACTTCTCTGCATCCTCACTGTTGCAGTTATTGATCCCCTGACATATAGAGACCAGACAATGCTGCCATATTTCAGTTTTGTTCACAAGGTATTAATAAACAACCAACACATCATATTAGGGTTTACAGTTTTAGATCTCTATGAATTGTATATTTATTTAGTTTGATATTTAAATTATAGAATGCCGTCTACAGTTATATAAGGTATTTTTATTCAGTACCCCTTCTAACATTTTGGATATGTACAGAGTGGGATATCTGTCAAATGCTAAACTTAGTACTATTAATTTTTCTTATGAGATTATGCAGGAAGTGCAATTAAATAGTGGGTTTTATTTGGTATGGAAATGTTCCCCATCCTTTAGTAATGATGTTTGCAAAATTGATGTCATCATACTTAGTACCTTTAAGAAATTTGATCACTAAATCAGTGCCACGGCCTTAATTATACAAGTAACTACTGCAAAGCTTAAAAAAATGTTTTACATCTGATTTATAACAACGAAGAAGCATGCTGATTAGCACACATCTAGGGCATATGCAAGAAGGGCACTCACAAAGTATAACAATAAATGCGTTTATACACAAAAAAAATGCTCTGGCCATCGTACAGAGTTGTTAGAAATTTCACTTTTTTTCTCTGTAGTCACTGTGTATGTATATATATATATATATATATATATATATATATATATATATTTTTTTTTTTTTTTTTTTTAATCTTTGGGAATAACTAAGTTCCAGTGTCCAGGTAGAACTGAAAGATCACATTGTTTTATCTATAATCAGTTGACTGAAACGGTGAATGAAAGAAACCAAGCAAAGCCTCACCTTGAAAACAACACAAATGATTTTTTTTTTTTTTGCAAAATAAAGAAATGCTTAACTCTCTGGCTGCAAAATTAAAGAAAAGAAGGAAAAGCTCAAACATTTCGAGCAATGGCATTGTGCAGGCAGAAACTGCACTTTCCTATGTGAAAGCAATTGGGCACATCTAAATCCAGGAACTGAAATCAACACATTCAATTTTGTCTACTTTTCACTCATCTGTGTTCAAGGATATAGATTACAACCGTAGCAGGAATCTGTAACCATGTTACTAAGTTGTATACCATGCAGCAAATATTTGTGCACTTAGTGGCAGTATGCATGGAGGAGATGGTTCATAGACACGATGTACAAGTGAGAAGAAACCAAAAATGCAGATATTAACATTTACACCAATGACTTCATAATGACATGCAAACAAAAGCACATATGCAAATGTATACAAATAAAACACTTTTGAGATTCATAGTGATTTGATGACTCACATGTGAACCATACAATGAAACTCCATAAATGAGGAGACACAAATATCTGAACTGTAGGAATGAATAACGCTCAGGATCAGAGCAACCACTGTACAGCAGCATCTCCTGATGTAAGCAGCACCAGCTCCCACCTAGTAGCGTAACATGTTATACAGTGGGAGCAAAAATATTATTAACAGTGGGTAATGTACCGCACTTCTACTAATAAGGAGATATCTGACCAGTTTCATATTGTCAAGACACTGTCCAGAGCTTGGTAGAGGTATACTACCCAAATGTACAACATACAGGAATACATGGCCTTCCAAACTTGTGAAGACAAATATATGCATACATCTCATTGTCCTAGTTACAGGGAACTTATTTAAAACAAAAAGGGACATGTTAAGTATATTTCAGACAGCCTAAAGAATGTTAATCATGTTTGTCAAAGGTCTGTTTCTACATGTAGATGAGCATGTCTAGTTTTTGCAGCAGAGCAGAAGAGACAGCCTCCCCTGTGAATACTATTATAATGACAATGCTTACCTCTTAAAAGCACTGGATGCCGTAGATTGAACTCATATGGTGATAAAGGCTCAACCTTGTACATATTCAGAGAGATTTGTCAAGAAAAAAAAAGTTATACCTCACTGTGAGCTGTCAGGTCATGTGCAAGGTAAAGGGGGAAACAGCCAGTGTTACTGCACAGCCCTTTAGAATTTCCCATGATTTATACATAATGGCATATGTATCACTTGTATCTTGATGTCCAGAAAGGAGACATTCCACAGCACAGGGCCATCTTATTGGTAAGTGCAGCACCTGTAGGATGGGTACAAATGTACAGACATATTTTTGTATACAAATGCACTAACCCCCCACACCCCTAAACCTTTGTTCTACTTGTGTTGCACATGTTGCTTGATGTCACCTTGAGCAATGGCTTATGACACCTGACAATATTTCAGAGAGTTTCATTCAACTGCAGTAAATCTTGGTCCATGCAAAGACACAGAACACCTGCGAATACATTTTGGACAACCACGTGGCCAAAGTGGTTAGAAAAACATTTTATATAGTCCACCTAATCATGAAGGGATTCACATCTGGATCAGGGGAGGTCATCGTGCCTCTTTACTCATCCCTCATCAGGCCCATAATTGAGTACAATGCCCCTTTTGGGATGTACCTTACCAGACACCTGCAGCAACTGGAAAGACCCCAAAAGTACCTCACCAAGAGGATCAAAAGGGCTCAAACAGATGCCATATGCTGCCCGATTAAAGAAACTCCAGCTCTACTCAGTGGCATACCGCCTGTTCAGGGGCGATCTGTGCCTGATGTATAAAGCCATGTCCAACCCGGAATTAATGGACATGCTGCACCTCAGAAAATCCAAATCCCATCGAGCTACGCGCTCGAGAGACTTGAACCTCAGCACTGAAATAAATAGGACATGCTGGAGGGACAGATTCATAACCCAGAGGCTCCCTTCACTCTGGAATAAAATCCCAGTACAGGTTAGGCAGAGTCCCTCATTGACTCTCTTCAAGAGGAATCTTGATGAGTGGATGGGAGATCGTAGGTTTAACCCGGGTATCACTTCTGTGTCACTGTTAGACAGAGGCACAGTATACTAACCTTGAAAATGGGCATAACAAAATTAATTTAAAATGGGTGGCAAAAGCCAAACACATTCTGGCTAGGCTTATAAATGCCCTAGGGCAGATAGCCTAGTATGAACCTATGAACCTATGAACCTATATCACGCTTTCACTGCCTTGATATGTTTGGGAAGACTGTAGTACTCCCTTTCTACAGTGTGAATATTATTTGAAACTTTTGCCATGTTATATAATATGATATTATTGCAACACATGGATCAGTCCAAAGGGACTCTCCATCCTTGGAAGATACATTATTTCCACCTTGGATCCTGGGAACTACCGTCCCATCCATCTGACGAGCCTGATCTGCAAGGGCAATGCAACGCATTATCATGGAACTTATAAACAAAGACATTGGCAACCTTTAAACACTGGACCCCATCCAGTTTGGGTTCATGAAGGGCTGATCTTGTCTCCATTACCTGACTGATGTCTTTGAATCAGTCTCCAGAGCTGTGGACGAGGGTAAGGCAGTCCACACAGCCTATCTGAACCTTGCCAAGGCCTTCAACATCATCCCCCCACTCTGGAATCATAGATAAACTTACTAAGCTGGACATAAATCCCTACATCACTCGATGGGTTGCCATCTGGCTTACTGACAGAACCCATACTGTAAAAGTAGCCGACTCTCAGGTTTTAGTCCTGGGACTGCTCTTGTTTCATAGGTTCATAGGTAGGTACTAGGCTATCGGCCCTGGGGCCTATACAAGCCAAGCCAAAAAGGTACCCTGGCTTTTGCCACCCAAGAAAATTATTTTTCCTGTGCCACTGTCAAGCAAAGCCACAGAGGTGATCTGTGGGGTGAATTTCCTATTTCCCATCCAATCATCAAGACTTTTTTTAAAGAGTGCTAATGAGCAGCTTTGTTTGATATAGATAGGTAGTTTATTCTAGAGTATGGGAAGTCTCTGGGACAGGAATCTATCCCTCCAGCATGTTCTGTTTATTGTGGTGACAAGATTTAGGTCCCTAGAGTGTGTAGCTCAGAGGGATTGGGATTTCTTTAAGTGGAGCATGTCCAACAGCTCTGGGTTTGACATAGCTTTGTATGTTAGGCAGAGATCACCTCTGAGTAGGCGATATTCGACGGAGTAAAGCTGGAGTTTTTTGAGACGGTCTGCGTAGAGCATCTGTTTGAGGCCGGTAATCCACTTTGTGAGGTATTTCTGTGGCCTTTCCAGTTGTTGTAGATGTCTTGTGAGGTACATACCAAAAGGGGCGTTGTACTCTATAATGGGTCTAATGAGTGATGAGTAGAGGGGAACAATGATCTCTTTTTTTCTGGATGAGAAACCTTTTGCGATGAGGTGTGCCACGTAGAAGGATTTCCTGACTACTGTGGCGATGTGATTATCAAAGGAGAGACTACTGTCCACCTGTGTCCCAAGGTCTCTTATCACACTTTCAGTGTTAAGTATACTACCGTCTATGTTGTAGTTCATGGGTACAGAGTTTTTACCAAAGGGGATGACAATGCACTTTTTGGCATTGAGCTTGAGGCCATGGCTTTGACACCAGGCATCTGTCTCAGTGAGGCCCTTTTGTAGGATGCCCAAATCATTAGGAGTTTGGCATCTACTTCTCTGAAGTGCAGGCCAACACTAAGGGACTCTGGCTAACAAAGTTCACAGATGACTGCAAACTGCGAGCCATCATTGAATCCACAAATAATGTAGATATTCTACAAAAGGGCCTTACAGAAACAGATGCTTGGTACCAGAGCCATGGGCTCAAGCTTAATGCCAAGAAATCTATATTTATCCCCTTTGGGAAAAACCATGTACCCATAAATTACCACATAGGTGGCAGTACACTCAACACAGAAAGTGTGATGAGAGACTTAGGGAAACAGGTGGACAGTGGTCTCACCTTCGATAACCACATCACTATAACAGTCAGGAAATCCTTCTATGTGGTACACCTCATCACTAAGGGGTTTTCATCCAGAAAAAAGGAGGTCATTGTCCCACTGTACTCATCCATCATTAGACCCATTATAGAGTATAATGCCCCATTTGGTATATACCTCATAAGGCATTTGTAACAGCTGGAAAGACCGCAGAAATACCGCACTAAAAGAATCACAGGCCTAAAGCAGATGCCATATGTTGACCATCTAAAAAAACTCCAGCTATACTCTGTGGCATATCGTCTACTCAGAGGCAAACTCTGCTTAACATACAAGGTCATGTAAAACCCTGAGCTGTTGGACATGCTCCACTTAAAGAAATCTCAATTCTTCAGAGCCACACGCTCCAGGGATCTAAACCTTGTCATCACAATGAACAAAACATGCTGGAGGGATAGGTTCCTGACCCAGAGACTTCCCATACTCTAGAATAGACTGTCCATACATGTCAAGCAGAGTGCCTCCTTGGCCCTCTTCAAAAGGAACCCTGATGATAGGATGGGAGATAGGAAATTCACCCCTGGGATCATGTCAGTTGCCTGCTAGACAGGGGTCCAGGGAAGTAAATATTGTGGGAAGAAATATCCAGGGAATTGTTATGGCTTGGCTTGTATAGGCCCTAGGGCCGATAGCCTAGTACCAACCTATGAACCTATAACATCCACTCTAGAGTGCATTATCATGCTCAGAGAATGGGCTATCTGTTAGATAGTTTTGTATATTTTTTTTTAATACAATATACTTTTTAAAATATTTTTGTTGTAAAATAGTTCCTCCTCCTAATGTTTCAAACTTGCTGTAGCATGTAATTGTTGGAGGGAGCATTTTCCATCCAAAATATTAGCTATGTAAGTATTTAGTGTATAGAAACACACACACAAACACACACACACATTCAGATTATAGGCAGACTCACATACATACAAACACAGACACACAAATTCAGATGCACATACAGACAGACTCAGACAGGTATACACAAACACACACGCGCACACACACACACACACACACACACACACACACACACACACACACACACACACACATGAGCACACACACACACAAACACACACACACACACACACACACACACACACACACACACACACACACACACACACACACACACTAAGTTACAGCTACTTTGTTCAATGAATATAACTCAGAAGTCTCATTGTGGTCAACTGAACGAAAAAATAAATGAAAGAATGTAAGACATTACAACCCCTCTATGCCTCATTACTGTAAATGATTTTGAGTATACAGCTGCACTGTGCCTCGGAGTACCATTAATTTTCTGGAAAATCACAGAGGATAAAAGTCAGTTAAAAATGCCAAACTAAAGAGTTTTGTATTTCTGATTTTTCTTAATTGATCCATGCTGATGGACTGCGTGTTGCAGACAGCTCTGTCTTTACCCCCCTCTCTCTCTCTCTCTCTCTCTCTCTGGTTCTCTCATTCTCTCTTTGTCTCTCACACACACAAAAGCACACATTCACAGAAGCACGCATGCTTTTTTTTTTTCTTTTTTCTTTAATTTATGTTTTATTTTAATTTTACAATTAGTAAACATCAACGCTCTCTTCATTCTCCAGTCTGTGTGTTGAAGTGCAGATTGCCAGTTCTCTAAGCTAACACGATAATCCTGTCAGTCAAAACCTTCGGAAATGGTAATGGAGAGAATACATGGAGTCGGATGTGAAGTTGCACCATCATGCCTAACTATGGCAGTTATGAGTACACTCTCACAGAGAACTCACACAGTGTATGCAGTCATTTGGACAGGCTTTACTGGACAGTGCACTGTTAGGTCACACTGTGTATCAGACTGCAATACATATATCACAGAGGATTGAGAGTGTAGTGCATTAGGGTGGTTATCATGTTCTCAGGTGCATAAGAGGCTTTCCTCTTTGGGTCTGTTGTGTAAATACATTTTGCTCAGCAGGGCTAGCCAGTTAACAAAACATAAATACAATATAAATTCAGTTGAAATTAAGTTGAAGATCTGTGACAAACCATCATCTTTTACAAATTCATCAATGAGACAGGGTACATCATTTTTAGGGAAAAGACCCATTCTCACCTTGACTTAACTGTAATTTTGTTGGGGAGGTTATATTTATTTTACATACCTATTTGTAAACTTACTAGGAGGAAATAACCCGATTCCCTTTTCAACAATAATCTAAACCCAAAAGGATGGAAAGTAAAGAACAATGAAATTCAGGCACAATTCATAAAAGCAGAAACAGGTACAGACACAGCAAAGAACACTGTAAATGCCACACAGAGCAGTATAACATAGCATGATACACACAGTAGCATGTAGGGCACCATGAGTTCATTATAGTGATCAGAGCATTTAGAAAGTGTTTACAAAGCACTGATATTAGACCCAACATGTTTAACTATATGAAATCACTTTTCATGTGATCTTTATTGCCTTTTATCCAGCAACCCTAAAACAGCAACATTTTTATGGTTGTTCTGAAAGCTCTATAGCATTTATTGAGTTTGCACTTCCACTTCTGGATAGTTCCAACAAGGTGGGCTGATTTTAAGAAATGTTTTTCCTTATTACAGTCTTGAAGTATGGTCATTGTTAAAGGGAAATTGCTGACATTATTTGTGATAAGAATTTAAGAAGCTGTTCTAAATGAAATTTTGTCTCTAATGTACATACCATGATATTTTGCATCAGTTATTTTATGTATAGATGCCATAGGAATGAAACCAGTACACAGTCCAGTTTGCATATTTAAACAGTTTGTAGCTATTATTATGATTTGAAATTTATATGTATAATAGCTTCTCAAACAGTTTTGTGTTGGCATATAGGGTGGTAGTCCTGCATAGTAGTTGAATTGATGTTGTTAGGCATTGAAATCATATAGGTATGTCTGACATGAATCAGAACTATGCCTGTAGTGACAAAAGGTCAATCTATAGGAAGGGGTTTATAAACCAGAAATGTAGCCTTCCTTAGTTGTGAAGAGAATAACATTTCTGACTAGCCTTTTTTACGAAGTTTTTTTTTCAGTTGTTTTCACGTTTTTTTGGACAGATTTATTTAAAATGAAAGGCTTTAATAAATTCTGTTTAAGAAGTCAACAGTGTGCAGCCGAGAAGACATCAGTGTTGCACTAGGGGTATTTAAAGTTACTGTGAATGGAATTGTATTCCTAGCTGCAAACACAGTTTTTGATATCATTAGTTACTGCGTTGCATTGTATGAGATTAGTTACATTGGTTGTGCCCTGCTGAGAAGAATGAGAATAGTTATAGAATTATTTTTACAGATGATAGTTTTAGGTTTATTCCATAAAACATGCCGATGGGTTGTAAGAGTAGGAGTTCTAATTAGAGAAAATGCTGGTTTCCACAATAGGAAAAAAAATTATCATAATGTTCCATAGTTGTTTAACATGCTAGTCTTACATGCCTATATACATTTCATACAGACTAGAATGTCACCTCTTCCAATACAGATATAACCTCAGTCCAGGTTTCTATTGCCCTATTTCGAAACAAGGATACTTAATTGTAAAAACAGATGGCTACAGCTTATCTCACCTGTTGCATCAACCTCCTCTACAACACCACTATCCATTACTGCCATTTTATCACTAGCAGGAGGCCCACAAACAGAGGGAACAGATCCTGCTACTCTGCTATGGCTTAGCAAAGAAGTTCAGGAGCATCCTGGGAAAAATCTTAACAGTAGCAAATGTAAAGAGAATTAATTGGAAGCAAACATAATTTAATTTATTTAGAAAATACAGATGTTCAGCTCATTTTTAGTGGACAATCACCAGCACAACTTGTACCGAAGTTGGTTATTGCAACAAAAATGCCTTCATCTAAATAAACAAGACTGCTAAATATAATGCTGGAAAAAAAAACATGTCACTAAAAGGATGCAGTAAGATCTGAATGTTGTTGGTACTTTTCTTGGACCGGTTTCTTAGATACTTAAGGTGGTGGCTTTGGCATACTGGTTACGGTTTTAGTGCATAGACAAAAGGTACAGGGCTTGGTTATTGGCTAGGCTTATAATGGCCAATTGAGGCAGTTAGCCTAGTATACACCTAAGAGCTTTACATTACTGATGCTGCAATGCAACATAAAGGGGGGGGAGGGGTTCTGTAGGTGCTGCAAATCTGACTTCATCGCCCTTCCCATGAGATGGCAAATCAAGGACCCATCTGTCTGACTTGCTGGTAGTTCAGGTATTACTAAAAGATTACCTGCATTTCTATAATTGTCAGTTACAGACATAATTATATCTATTTTCTCAATAACACTCTAAATTTCAGCATATTTCCATATAACATCATATTCATATTAATATTTGAAAACAATAACATTAAAATATCTACTCAAATTACTGAAAAAGAACATTTCCAGATGTTTATATTCCAACAGACTGTGCTCAATTGGCTATTCTATTGCACATTTATTACATAGTGGTCTTTCTTTTCTTCTGCAGTTCATTTTGCCTTTAATGGGCAATTTGATCTGTGTGAATCTACACAAAAAATCTGTAGTTTCATGTATTGCATTAAACCTTTTATACCAATCTTTAATAGCCACGGATAATAAATTTCCTTGTTTCGAAGAACATTACCACAAAATCCCAAATTTGGACTATATCAGTACTGGAAAAAGACAAGATTTTCATGGACATGGAATTTTACTCCAGAACGCTCATCTGCAAACTATATTTTTCTCATATTTATTACATGTAACACTGTAAACTTACTTTAATAAGTGGCAGGTGTCTAGAATCTGTTTTAAAACTTCACGTATATAGATGCACAAGACAATTATAATAGACTTGGGGTAATGACCAGTAAATTCACTTAAAAATAAAGCTTATAATTCTCAGATTTCATCTCATTTAAATATAATTTCATAAACTGATTGTGATCTAGTGAGTCTAACACCGCTTCCTTACCAGTGGTCATGAGTTTAGTGGCTGGGTTTATAATTTATTGATTACAGCTGGATGAATTGTAATTCAGTGATTCCCAATTCACAGTAAAAATCGCTACCAGACCTATTCCTATTATGGAGAAAACGAAACCACTGACTGGGACAGAATAAATCAAATATTAACGAACACCCGATAGACACAGTTGCAGCAATCCTGCAATCCTGACAGCATAAAAGACAAACCGAACCACAATTTAGTGATTTTGTTCCTTTATTTTGATAAACGGAACTTCATCAGAAAGTGTATACATCTGTTCATTCTTTCTATAAATACAGAATCAGGCGCCAAAAACAACACTCAAAATTAATCGTGTGTTTGTATAATCAAAACATCTTTTTCACAAATGCTTTAAATAATAATCAATAAATAAATAAATACATTTAAACACATCTACATATAAATATTAAATAGCAAAAACTTTTACTTATTATTTTATTTTAGCAACTTTAATTTAAGAAGACACTTAATATTAATAGACTTATTAAGGCCTGGGAGCTGGTTGGCTCTAAGAAAAATTTGTCAGTCAAGATCCCTTGCCTCTAACACATCATTACACCCACTAATAAACCCAGTGTAATTTATTTGTTTGAGGACTTTGAAATGAAACATTCAAAAAGCATGACATTTTAAACTATGTTTAAGTAGAGCATTATTTTCATCTTCATTCTTTATAGCCCTAATGTGTTCCCTAATTCTATATCTAAGCTTCCTAATAGTCTTGCCAACATAATAATGTGGGCAAGAACTACAGCCAGCCAAATACAGCGTTCATACTAGTACAAATGTATCTATACTGACTTTTAATAACCAAATTCAGATATGGAAATTCTACACTACTCAGTCCGCTTATATACCTGCACTGCTAACATCCTTTACAACAATATGTACCAACTGTACAACTGTAATGGATGTTCCTACAAATATCTCTTTCCAACATTTTGTTTAATGTTGTTACTCTTCTTATAAATAAATTGTGGAGAATCTCCAAGAATTTTACACAGTTCAACATTTCCTCTTATAATTCGCCAGTTATTTTTTATTATATTTTTTTATCTCTTGGCTTTCAATAGACATAGCTACTGGAAACGCTAACATTTTCTCTAAATCTGAAGAACTGGAAATAATGGCTTGCTTCTTAAGTCCCTCTTTTATAATGGGTGGAAACGTACCATGCCTTTGCTTAATGACCTTTGAACTAATCCTATTTAATTCTTCCTTAGGAAATTCCTTAAATTTGCTAAAACAAAATAATAAGCATACGTTTTTGATATTTAATCTTTATATGTATATGTATTTATATGCATTTATTTATTGATTATTTATCATTTAAATCACATATGTATTTATTTATGGAATATTTATTATTTAAGCATTTGTGAAAAGGATGTTCTGATTATACAAACACACAATTCATAAGCGGGTCTATATTACAAGCTCAAAGGTGTACTTACCTGAATATATAAATGCAGACAAGTCTTCATTGAACCGTGAAAACATCAATCGTCTTGAAGTGCGAAATCTGAAATGTCGAATCATCATGGTTGACCCTTCTGCAGTACAGCTCCATAAGGTAAGTGTGTGACAGTTACGTACCTTAGGGTTAGGGTGCGGGTTAAGGTAAGTGCATAGATGGTAATGTATGTGAGATTTAGTGTAGGGTTAGAAGTAGGGTTTTGTTAAGTATATGTGGGTGGATTATTTACTTTGTTTGAGTATAGCTTTTTAAAGTAAGTGTGCGATAGTTATGGACTTTAGGGTCAGGGTGCAGGTTAAGGTAAGTGCATACATGGTGGTATATGCAAGATTTAGTGTAGGGTTAGAAGTAGGGTTTAGTTTAGGTTTAGAAGTAGGGTTTTGGTTAGTGTATGTATGTGGTTTATTTAGTTTGTTTGGGTAGGTAGTATGTAGCGGGTGGTGGGGTGGGACAACTATGACGGTTTGAGTTTTTGAATTTCACGGTTTAGGGCGTTCGGTGTATTCGCGGTTCATGGAATATGTGTCAGTGTTTTAGTATTCGGTGACTAGGGCTTTCACAATTTTAATATAGACCCTCATAAGGAGTGTTGTGATAGGGTAATTTTGAATGTTTTTGGCGCCTGAGTCTATATTTATAGAAGGGATGAACAGCAGGATACACATTTTCTGATTAAGTTCCATTTATCAAAATAAAGGAACGAAAGCGCTAAATCGTGGATTTGGTTTGTCTTTTCTGCTGTCAGGATTGCAGGATTGCCGCAGCTGTGCCTACCGGGTGCTCATTATTATTTGTATTATGGCTTCATCAATGATTATTTTCTTTTGCATTTTCTCTTTTCTCCACACCTGTGTGAGACCACACAGTTTATTATATATGGGGTGTGAGGGCGCACGGTCACTTGCATGAGGAGATACTCTGAGGACTTGTCCCCCATGCAAAAATACTTTATGTTGTGCTTTTCATCCAGGCAAGGTTAAAGCTACTTGCTATTTGGTAATATTGTTATCCAAATGGAATGCAACAAATTATAGTGTAACATTTTAACATACAGCTTAGAGGTTAGTTTAGTAGTTACTCAAAATTTTCTATGTGAAGTCCGCAGCACCAGCACCATGTTTCATGTTCCTGCCTTTAATGAGTAATGGCTAGCAGGCAAACTTTTCCAAATTTACAAAAAACAGGATAATACATGTAGGTTTCACATTAAAAAGATGCTGACCCACATTTTTACACCACCTTTTGAATATCTCTAAGGAAAGTAATCCTTTTCCACGAAGGACAAGGATAAATGACAGCTGGCAGCAAGCTGATTTCTTACAAATCTCCCCTGACAGCGAATGTGAAATGACTTTTTAGTTTCAAAGCTGACTGAGTCATTCCTATTTGTATTTTCCATGATACAGTAAAAAAAAAAAAAAAAGAGTTTGCTCTAATCAAACCTGCATTTCAAGACAACAAATGAAGTTTAACTGACCATCCCAAAAGCTGCTTCAGTATACTAAGACATTACCAACATCATAAGAAGTTCCCTGCCTTCACAAAAGCATGCACACTTATCAATAAACATGTCTGCTCTATGTCTGAATGTTTTTTATACAGCTAAGGATACTGTGTGAAGATGTAGGACATTTCTGCACATCAGTAATTGGGATCATGCAGTCAAGAACATCGCCGGATGAAATTCTGTTTAAACTGCTAAGGGTGTAATATGACAAAATGACACCAGGTACTTCACAATGTTTCTCTCTTTTAAGCCATGTTAAGCTGTAACTGGGAAATGTAAGTCAAAAATCATGAAAAGCATACTTGCAATGAAAATGTATGGGAAATGAATTAACAGCAACACATGAAGTTTTGTTTGTCCTATCATGTCTTTCCAAATGAGAGCAGAAGCTACTAAATGTAATACTGTTTGCGACGAATGGGTTTTTTTTTTGCAAAATACTGTCCATAACCATATTGATAATGTTTCATTATTCATTACACTTCTGATGGAATCACATTATCAGCTATTAAAATGAGCTACATAAAGTGAAGAAATGTCCCTGAATTCACAGAGCATGACTACTTTTGCTTTATATTTCTGTCTGTCCTTTGTGATTTTTTTTTTTAATTTCTGGTAAATCACTGAGGATTGCAGTCAGTCAAAAATGACAATAATTACAGAGCCATACTAAATATTGTTTGGAAAATGCAAGTTGATCCAAAACATGTTGTTCTAGTAAACTTTTATGCAAATTAGAGTAATATTTAAGAAAATGTCCCTGATTTTGGGCCTTAGTCTCCATTACGTTTGGATTTGTGCATAATTCTAAAACAAATAATTGGAGAGGGATCATAGTCAATTTTGGGCAGAGGTGAATAAGGAAAGTGGGCTGACTGTAATAAGAAATCTCTTTTCAGCCTTTCTGGACTAAATGTCTGACACACAAGGTGAATACAGCCTACAGAATTGTGATCCTGAGAGTGATGTACACAGGATGTTTTATACCACACCTAGATACCAGGACACATGCAGGTAATACACATAAAATATAATATGTGCCCATGTTGTCCCAGTTATACATAACAGCTGAAAGAAAATTCAACTGTTTTTGATGGAGGTCTAGTTCATTAGATCTCTTCATAAGTGAAAACTTCCATGGTAGCACTACTAAGTAAATATAGTTCACAAATATGGCAGTTAGCAGGAACAATGTGAACAGTTTCATGTGGTGCTGTTTTTTGAATAATATCACGGCACGGTACAAATGAAAAAAAATCTAATTATCAGCTAACAATATTCAGTTAATTGTAGCTAAGAATATACTGCACCTCTTCACCTCCGTAAAATAAAACATAAGAGTAATCAGATTTCCTCCAAGTCCCCACTACCACTAGTTTCTGGAAGTTCTTTCCTAGAAAACAGAGGTGGCTAAGATTTCATTCTGTATGCACCCAGCAGTTTCCCTTCCCTGGGATAGTCTGGGCTGCAGCTTGCACTACATGCACTGTTGGTCTTTATGTTCACTAGTTTATGCTTTCATGCTCACAGCCACAGTGACAGCTGTATTGACACTGCAATCATCTGAACTCATGCCTTCAGCTTTCCTAAAGATACTTCCTTATCATGGCCTTCTAACTCTATCCTTTATTTCCCTTTAATGAAAGTCAAGAATCACTGCCATTAGCAACCAGATTTACTATTCATACTCAAATTACCAATGGTATAGTCAGAGCCTAAACCTTTATGCTGTCATTGGCAGGTAATAATTCAATATGACAGAAAAACGCAGGTTGAAAAATAAATGTAATGTCCATATAATACAGAAAACACTATACCTAGAATATCTATTGCAAAGTTTCAATATACTAGAATCTTTTTTTTTTTATAACTGTGCAGGTAAGATGGTATGTATCATACCTCTCAAGTGTACCTCATTACGAGGAACGTATCTCATTTGGGGTCTTAAAAAGTTCATGTTCCTCGAAGTTCCTCAAAGTTCCACATTGAAAGGGTCTGTCACACATTCAGTGTTAGGATTTTTTTAAAGTGAAATTCATGGTAAATAGAAATTAATCATGTTAATTCATTAAAGGATCTTCTTTATAAGTAAAACCAACATATTTTAACCATCATATGACCTTCCTAGTTGAAGTTGTTGGTAAGCCATTAGTATGTGTTCCACATTTTGCCCATTTGTTCCACATTATGAAGGCGAGTGTTCCTCATTTTGGAGATGGAAGGTTGAGAGCTATGGTATGTATAGCTATTATAAAAGTAATATGCATCATGGCCATAATGAAAGGCTTCTATCATTCCTGCTGAATGCCTGTCTGCCTAATTTATCTGTCTGTTGTATATAGACATTCATTTCTCCTGTAGTCAGTTTTTGTGTGCTGTTTTTAAACATAATTGTCTTAGTTATAATTTAATTCATAACATAATTGAAAAATAGAACTGCAGCATTAAGCAACCATAAACAATGCCGGGGTCTAAGCAAACCTTTTCAGATCAGTTCAGCTTTGCAAGTGCAAACAACAAAAGAAATGGTAAAAAATTTCTACAGAAAATAATTATTCTGACAGAAGAATGACAATTTATCTGTGAGAGCACATCTGCAAATGATATCAGTTTACATACCATGTTGATGGCATTCACAGGACCGATGCTATTTATATACATGTCAGTAAGAATAACAGTTGGTTTCACTAAAATAAGAGAAAAGAGAAAAGATAAGTGAATGTCAGGACTGAATGATGAGAAAGTAATTATAAAATGTAAATAAAGCAATTGCTCAACTTTTCCTGCATTGTTTCTGTACTTAAGTTTTTATCTTTTTAATAATATAACATAGCAATGCAAACCAAGTACTGAAAACTCAAAACACTCATTTCACTCTATTCATACTTGTTTGAAAGATCTAGTAGCAGAATTGATTTCTGCAGGTTAAACCTATGATTTGACTTGCAAAATATAATTCATAAAGTTATCTACACGCACACACACACACGCACATGCACACTCACACACACGCACACACATACACACACACATACACACACACACACACACACAGACGCACACACACACACACACACACACACACACACACACACACACACACACACACACACACACACACACATGCACACAGACAGACAGACAGACAGACACACACACAAATATACACACAGCACAAGAGTACTCATCTACTTCGACAATCTGATCAGGGCAATGCTGTGCAGTGTTGCTTTGCTCAAAAAAAATCTTATTAGAAAAATATAGGTATAATGCATATATAAACTGAGGAAAGGAGGTACTGCCAGCCATGCCAGGAAGTAGGGCAGTGAATGTATGATGTGTGCCCAGACAGCTAGCTGGAATTTTGTAAATAATTATATGTAATTTATATATCAAACCGATTTCTATAGATGCTTTTGCTGAAAATGTACTGGTGAGGTTTGCTTGTGTTAAAATATATCAGCAGTGTACCCTACTGGAATGAAAAGAAATGTACATGTATTATTGTAACTGAGTTAAATGCATATGTTTTTAAAAGAGGATATTGGGTAGGGCTGCCACCTTTTAAGCAGGCCAAAGTGGGACACGGGAGTGTGGCCAATATGACACTGGTCACACTCCCTACCATGGCATCACAACAGCAGTTAATGGTACCACTAAACATGTGCCAATCCCTCAAAAATAGGGACATGTTTTAAATATTACTCTACTAAACTTGAAGGATTTGATGCCTGAAACTCAAATGTGTGTTATTATTTAGTGACTTTAGTGTCCTCAGATCTACCCAATACCTTGCCAGAAAAACAAATGATGATGAACAGACCAGAATATTTGAGGCAAAAAAATCTGGACATTCTGTGAAAATCTGGAGAGTTCAGAGGTATCTGCACACATTAATTGCAATGATGATGGCATTAACTGCAATGCTGATAGCAAATCTATCCCTACTACACAGACAACAATGTATGCTACAGAAAAATTCTACAGGGGGACTAAAATATTTGAAATTGGCTTTACAGCCAGGGCTCTTCCTAGCTGAATCCCTGCCCCTTCATGAGTTGCAGCCAATTGCTGCACGATTTACAACACCCAGACCTAACAGGGAACAGCTCTGCCTGCAGGTCTGGGTTTGTCACCGTTGGTAATGTAACTGAATTGCTGTAGGAAAATCAGAAGTGTTTGCAGTTCTTCTCTGGTGATTCGGCATTATTGAAAAGCGGGACTTTTAAAGTCCCACTGTTTTACAGAGCGGTAGTGGGATGATGTAGCTCAGCCTGTGAGTGTTCCGCTGATAATGGGATAGGTGGCAGCCTTAATACTGAGACAGCAGAGCTTAACCAGCTAGCTTACTTTAAGAAAAATAAGGGAAATGTAAATGAGCTGTTAAACCAATAAAACAACCCCAAACAGTGTTAAATAGGACAGGAGACAGTGAATATGTAAGAAGCCTTTGTTCCTAAGGCTGGTAAAATGAGGGGAAGTATTCTGTTTTGGGGAACCAATCTAGAAAAACATATTTCATTGTGTTTTGCTCTATCAAGTAAGTTATTAGGGAATAGTAATTCTCATAGATTCAGTCAGGAATACAGTGAAGCATAGTTTAGAGATTGCTTTTATTTATTAGTATGAGTCTGTCCATCAATGTTGTTTTTCAATATTTCTTGTGACTTGAACTCTGTGGTTTACTGTAAATATATATATATTCAGTATTTACATGCTCTTCTATTATTATTAAATATATTTAAAACTTGTATTGTGGCTGGTCCTTGTAGAAAATATTTAACCTTTGAGAGTGCTTAGATTTATTTGTTGACACTGTGTGGGCCACTTCTGAAGGCCTAGCTGTCTTGCTCAACTACTACCATTTGTACTAGTATTAATCTTACACAGTAGAAATGGACACCCATTGTTATGAGCCATAGAGTAGTGATTGTGGAGTGGCTGGTGGAGGTGATAACTGCCTTATACTGTGAGCAAAAGGGGACACAGCCAGTAAATCAGTGCCAACCTTTTCCAGGTCAGGGATGTGTGTGTGTGTGTGTGTGTGTGTGTGTGTGTGTGTGTGTGTGTGTGTGAGCTACTTGGAGCAGGAACACCAAGCACTGGGCTTACAGACAGGGTGCTAGAGGTCTTGGCTTGGACAGTCGGCTGAAGACCTAACCCTATAGCTGTACCAGTGGGGAGTCTTATTGGGGACCTGGAGGGAGACAGATAGAGAGATCCAGACCCCGGACAGAGTTTGTTCCCTGTGTGCTCTTAAGGGAAAATGTGCTTGATGCAGAAAAGTCTGCATCTGTAAGTACTGTGTGTACCCATTTGTATTCTAAGTGCATGCCCTTCTCCAGTGTCAGTGGCGAGCATTCAGGCTCCTTGATTACTGGCCCAGTGTGGGGGCATACACAAACCATATATAATTGCATATTTCCTATAATGTAGTACATAGGTCTTGCATTTTATGATTGTCTAGAATTAATGTACTACAAAGTAATCTATATATAGCAGTGCACTGGGATGCACAAAGGCCAAACGGCATAGGCCATCCACAGACCACTGTTAAATATGGAGATAAAAATCATTACTGGTCTGCAGACCATCACTGTGCTAGCTACTGAGCTATGATATATTTCTGAATCACAAACCGTTGGTGTACTATGCTAAGCCACTTGCATGGCTTTGTGTAGCATGTAAGACCCCTATGAAGTCTACCTTCTGACCTGCTGCATGATGTCGGCTTGGCCTTTGTCATGGAGACCTAGTTATATGAAAATGTTGGTCTTTGTCTTGCTGCATCTCTTCCCTCGGGTTTCTCTGTGATTCAGCCCAATAATATTGCCAGACATGGGTGTGGTGTTGTGATTTGCTGTCACCTGGCTGCATTCTTTTTTTTTTTTTTGCATAGTTTGAGTAATCTAGCTTGACATTTTATCCATAGAGTGAGTTAACTGTTCACTTCTTTGCAGCGAAAACTGCTTCACTGAGATCAGTATCATCCTGTAAGATAACCTCACATTAAGACTGCTTGATCCAGATCTGAACAGAGATTTAGATAACAAACTACATGCTTAACCCCATGTTCATCTAGGTTTTCTATTGCTCTAATGTGCTCACTTTTGTGATTTTTCATATCATCCATTCATCACTGGAGAGTGGTGTCTTTGCAACTGCTTTGAATGTGGACTTGGTGTTTCCTTCCTACAGAAGTCTACAATCTTCACTTCTGGTTGTGAAAACTATCACTGATCTCCATACATCACTTCATCTGTAAGACTGGAAAGAAAGAAAGAAATCTGCTTTCAACTTGATGTGATTCTACAGGAGTACCATGTTTATGATACATTTTAGTCTGTTTTTTTCATGAGGCATAGAACTGAGACTGCTCTCAATAGGGTCAAGGATAATCTCCTCATGTGTAAATATTATCTGTTTTCCATTTTCATCTTTGTTGTATTCTCTTCAGCATTCTATATCTGTGAGGTCTCAGGTATTGTCCTAGACTGGTTTGCCTCCTACCACTCTGGGTGTACCCAACAGGTAGGTTCTGCAATGGGCTATTTGCCTAGTTATTGTGTCAAGCCCAGCATCTCACGGAGGTCAATGTTAGGTCTTTACTTGTTTCCATACAGATGCTACCATCAGGTGAGCGGCAGTTGTTTATAATATTACTACTGAATGCACTCAATTTTACTTTGCCTTTTTTCAGAATGAAATGCCTTCTGGGAATTCCCTGGATAAGGACTTTAAAATGCATTCAGAATTGAATGAACTGTAATCTTTAGAGAAACAACTAGGCCCAAGATTTTGTCCATGGCTATTCATGGTACTTTGAAACAATCAAA
This sequence comes from Protopterus annectens, assembly GCF_019279795.1. Classification (NCBI taxonomy): domain Eukaryota; kingdom Metazoa; phylum Chordata; order Ceratodontiformes; family Protopteridae; genus Protopterus; species Protopterus annectens. The sequence continues at coordinate 1,926,022,850 of NC_056733.1, read as the reverse complement.
GATCCATGCTTTGACTCTTACCATCATTTGATAATGATTTCTAGTTTGTTGATAACTGAAGAATCCAGGTTTGATTGGTGATGAAACACCTGACACTTAAGGTGTCTTTAATAAGCTGATATTATTGTTTACTCTTTGAAACTTCTCCTATACTAAACATTTTTCTCATCTCTGGAACTCAGTGATAAGATCCCCTCATGTCTTGTTTATTTCAACTCCCTTGATATGACACAGAAAATGGTAGGGTACGTCTTGTTCAGAACTCTACAGTTCATCTATTATAGGTTACTAAGTAATTTAAAAACTTCAAATGAGTAGAAAGTTCAAAAACTAAAGTGTATTTATTTAACCATTTAAAAATAAAATACCTAAATAAATAACCAGTTTACCATTACCCCTAAAGAGAATAACTGGTATCATATCACAGATAATTTGAGGGGACCCATGCCAGGGATAAAGCATTTAGGAGCTGTCTCTGTCTATTAGTTATGCAATGGATAGTCTTAGGATAAATGTTCTGTTTCCCATCCATAAACCTAAGCTGCACTTAAATATGGACACTGTTACTTATTATTTCATGTTATTGGATTAAGGATACATCAACTTCATTACCAACATATTACTCTGGTCCTGAGGAATGTGCACGGGCTCACTAACAAGTATCACATCACCTTAAAAATTCCTTTATCAGTCTAGTTAATCCTTCATGATATTCATCTCCATACCTTATTGAGTTCCTGTTCCTGTATAATGCAGATAGGCCTTTGCATTCCTCTGTGTAGGCTTCAAAATGCAATCTAGAAACATTTGTGGCTGATGCTTGTTTCCACAAGGCTCTGGAATACCTCTCAAATGTCCCTGATTTTCAGGGACGTCCCTGATTTTGACTCAAATTTTATCTCTGTCCCTCTTAATCCCTCCTAAAACTGGTGACTTTTGGAGGAAAGTTAGTGAATTTCACTTAATGAATAATGACAATAAAAGACTTGTACATTTCTTTTACGTCACAAAATGTACATTAATTCATATACTGTGATTCTGTGAATGTCTCAAGTTAATAGCACTAGTATTTTAAAAGTTTCCCAGATTTCTTCTGGCTTTGTCCCTGATTCTGCTGAAATTTGTCCATGATTGTTTGAGAGCTATTCTGGAACATTTTACTTTCCGGTTCAAAGTCTTTAACATTGGCTAGTTTCTAAAGGTCACTACAGACCCATTTATTTGATCTTTAATTTTAAAATATTCTTGCAAATTCCTTTTTTTCTTACATACAAGACATTTTGTAATTTTGTAAAGCTTTAATAAAGTTTTAATTTGCTTTAATTATATAAGTGCTTTGCACTACAACATTTTCATAAATCTGAATTTGACTTTAAATATCTGGGTATAATTACTACAGCCTTACTAAAGACTAATGTGAAAAGAACATTGTGGTGGGTCATATTCTTATCTAATGGGAATGTGAACTCTATGGACATGGGGCACGATAAACAAAAAGTCACAAGCCAGGTGCTCATAGATGCATCGTGGCAATCACTATGATACTCCCATTAACATTACAAACAGCAGATGCTGGCCAGTAGAGGCCAAACAGATTAAAAAAAATAACATGTCACCCATATCATGAAAAGTTAAGTATGTCAGAATAAATTTATCATATTTATTGCTCCAGTAATCACACTGTGCTGCAGATCTGTACATTTAGAGTAACCTAGCTATGCTTATAAATAGCAGTTACCAGCCATGGTGCAAAGTACTGTATTAACATAATGTATGCGAGGAAACTATGTGGCAACCTAATGGAAAAAAAAAAACAATACTGCAATAATGCAGTCTAGTCCAAATCAGGAAACAGACCATAGCAGAGGTGTCATAAATTTTTTTAAAGCTGTTTATCCCAGCAATATTCCTTAGACAGAAAAATATGTTTTCAGGACTGCTTATGCCTGGTCCTTTGGTGTCAGCTCACTATATATTTATGAATATGCTAAGCGTATGTGTGCCCCTATGTCACTATTACACAGCCTAACCAGCTTAACCATGTCATCCAAGTGTATTTTGAGTTTGCTAGATTCTCCTCAATAAGCAGACTCCTCCCATATAACCAAGGTGTGAATTTGTGGTTTACCTCGCATTCGTAATGTCTGAGTTTGAAGTTTCCTGTGGAATTAGTCTGCTTGATGTATGACATGAGGGTTTTCTGAAAACAGGATGAGCTACAGTTTAAATACCTATGGTGATAGCAGATACTTTAATGTGTAGGTGAAAGTGGTAAGCAGATCTTTAGAGCAAGCATTTGTTAAACCATTGATTATGTGAAAGTAAATGAGATCAAAAAGTCGAGGTAGCTGTGGCACTAAAAGTGAAAAACAGATCTACCAGCATGACCCAATACAAAAAAAGAGTGTAAGATAAGAAATTTTAATTTTTTAGGATAACTTAGGTTGTCTACAGATATGATTTTCTTGGTGAGTAATCTCTGAGTTATTTTGGTCTACTTGCTTAGCGATCAAATAAAGGATGAATAGGTTCATAGGTTAGGTTCATAGGTTAGTAAAAAGCTAACTGCCCTTGCGAGCCATTTTAAGCCTAGTCAATTATCGCTTGTGAGACTCAAATCCTGCACCTTGTGTTTGTAAGGCAAACACCTTAACCATTAGGCCACCCTCCCAGAGAAGAACAATGTCTGCTTTGCACCTAGAAAAAAAAATCCTAAAGGATAAATTGTTCAAAAAACTATGTTTTCTTTCAAAGCATGACTGAGGCATAAAGGTCAAGGTAAATTTCATTATCAGTATAAATTTTTAGATCTCTGAAACATGTGTCAGAGTAAATATCAACATCTCTGAAGACTTCCCAGACCTCTGATCTCTCTGTCGAAGTTCAGGTGAGTGTCATTTAAATTGTATAAGATAGAGGTGCTGACTTTGGGTGTGGTAACTATACTGCATTTTATGGCATTAACTGTGAGCTCATGATGAGCACGAAATGCCGGTCTGATGTAGCCTTTGCTACAGAATCTCATTGACAGAACAACTGTACTGCATTGGCTGTCATCTGCAAATTTAGTAAGCTCCAAGCCTTTGAGTTCTGCCTTTATATCTTATCTATACATTTTAATTACATACTTAAACTTGGAAAGAGACCACAGCTGTGCATCTCCTTCCCTCTCCTCTTTCATTAGCTATTGTGAGTAAGAACAAAATTATCTTTTTGTAAATCACTCCCCTTCAACTATTTAAATTTATTGAGCATCCCACTGTATTTTTCTCCCGGTGAGAAGAGCACAGCACATAGATTCCTATTTCTGGTTGGGAAGTAAGTGTCTGTGATTGACCTTCCTGATTGGTCTGGCTGCTATTCAAGGCAGCTACCAGGAAAAGGCTACAACAAGCCTACAGACCCTGACATCATTTGGGACAAAACTGCAGCTCACCAAACAGACCATGGCCTGCTTCTCGTCTTGGGATTGATGCTACTGTTTTGATTCTAGTGAGAGAAGAAGCAAAGGGGCATTGTATCCCAGCAGTGTGAAGCTGTGACATGAGACATCAGTAGTAGTCAAGCAGCAGGCGACTCCCCTCTTTTCTTCATTCTTGACAAGCTAATTCTTTCTTTTCAGTAAGTACTGCTTGATTTGCATCCAGTTTCAGAATATCTGCCTAAATGCTTTATCCATAAATCATCAGATTCTACTTATTAATTTCCCCACAAGTATTTGGCAATGTCCTGTATAGTGACAGACACCTTGAGCTGACATTTTTGTTGTAAAAGCACAACTGAAATTTCTCCAGTACCTAGTTGCACACAGGACAAGCACTGCCCCTAGAGTTGCAAACTGGATATTCTTGACATTGCATTATATTCTCACTCCAACTGTCTAATCAATTAAAAAGGGTCTGTTGACAGTGATATGAACTTTCCCACTATCTATGTTACCACCTTAGTGGACATGGGCATCCTGCGGCAGTGTAGAAATTGCCTAATGTTTATTGACAACCAGTTAATTCTCAAACAAACTGATATGGTATGTGAGAGATGTACTTACACAATGTCACTGGAGGCAAAGCTCTGACATAAAAGCACTCCTAATGTCAATAAGACTGTCAGTAGTACACAAGCTGTGCACATTACACACAATTCAAAGCAGATTCATAGGCCCACATATGCTGAGGGACTTAAATGTAACCTTTCTAAACCCAAAGACCTCCTAGATGAAGTATACATAACAACCACCCCCAGCAACCCCAAATGCACTCTTTCAAAACAACAGCTACATCAACACATACAGCCGCATCTCATGGAGATTCTACTTTTGAAGCCCATAAGGCAAGTCACCACAGAATCCAACATTTTAATCATTAGAGACTCCATTGTGAGACACACTGATGTCCCTCTCACCAGGCTATCAGTTGCTTATCAGGAGCCAGGAACTACCACATTATGCACAAACTCAAGTCAATGGACCACAAGTACCAATATGACTCAGTCATAGTACATGTGGGTGTAAATGACCTAAGATGTACCTCCCCAGACTATATGAAAACAGACATCATGGAGCTCTCAAAATATGAGTCCCAGGCTGGTATGAGCCTTGCATTGAGCAGCATTTTACCTTCTCCAAGGATGATGCTGCAATACAAAAAAAAAAGATGACTGGCTTTAATAATTGGCTTAGTTTCTGGTGTCATACTAAGGGGGAGCAGCATTTGTCAGCATGGAAGGAGATGATCAACAGACTACTCTGCTTTGCCAGGGATGGTCCGCACCTCTCCCCTCTAGTCTTTTGTGTATTAGCTAAAACATTATCCTCCCCCATAGTGCATTTTTTTAGGCAATGCCAAACGGAAAGCACTTCCAGCACAGCAAATCAAAACCAAGAAAATCTAATGGTATTGCTGCTGAATGTTAAGAGTTTAAACAAAATACTCCACTCCCTAGATTGTCTCTTTACCCTAGAAAATGCTGATGTCTGTGTGGTCACTGAGACATGGTTTAAAGCCCTGGAGGGCACACCGACAGTGCAAGGTTATAATGCCTTCCACATATTTAGACCAGCTATTACACAGGCAGGGACTAAAGGTGGAAATGTCTTGATTTATATAAAAAATAAATATACCACAAGCCTGGTCAAACAGGGCAATGCACTTGAGCTTCTCCATGTTTACCTCACCATAGTCAAAATCCAATACCATGCCCTTGCAAGCTATAGGTCCCCCTCTATGACTCAGGAAAACCATAAAATGTATTTAAACTCATTGGAAACACATACCATCCAACCCAATACCATATTCATGGGTGATTTTTATTACTCCAGTATTAAATGGGAATAGTATATCACATCAAATATATAGGCACAGAGATTCCTGGATTTTGTAAACACAAACTCCCTGGACCAGATTGTCAATACACCAGCAAGGGGTGCAATGATACTGGATATGGACCTTGCTAATACGGGAGAGTGCTGCACACCCTCTAGTGTAATGTCTTCCCTGGTAAGGTCAGACCACAAAATGGTCTCTTTTGAAGTAAAAATAAAACCTAGAACTGGAGCTAACCCTGGAATAATCAGAAACTACTATAAGACCAACTTCCTACTACTAAGTGATAACCTGGCAATATCTTAAGCCCCCATAAACCATGAGAACACTGCTGCCTACGCATAATAGAACTGTTCACAGAGACACTATACAAGCATGTTAATAGCTGTACAGAGGAAGCTCTACCCACCAGGAAAAAGTACAGAACTAAGTTAAAGAACAAGCCACCCTGGTGGAATCAAAACATCAGTAGGTTGTATAACAAAAGGAAGAAAATCATGGCAAAATTTAGGAGGTGCAGCACCCAGCAGGATAAAGGCACTCTCATCAAATTAAACAAACTAATCAGTAGACAAATAAAGTCTACCAAAGCCAAATTTTAGGTAAATTTGGCCTCCCAGTTCAAGGACAACCACAAGATATTCTTTAGCTATGTCTGCAACTTCAAAAGCAATACACAATTTTGTGAAGAGCTCATTGTAAATGTAGCCACCTATACTGAGCCAGAAAATACAGCAAACCTACTGTCAGATAAATTCAGCTTCAGCTTTGCCCCTCTCTCTCGTCTCATCAACATTGAGTGATACTTAAATATGAAGTGAATTTCTGGGTGTTTAACTTTTTCTGAAAAGATTTCAAGCCTGCATAAACTAAAGCACTGTTGATGAGGATTTCCCTGATGGGTAAGGAAAGTGAACCAGATTTTGTTTTGTCTGTTAGTGATAGAGCTGCTTTCTGTTTTTTACCTTCTCCATTTTGTTTTCTGTATTAAGAAATCTGCTTGGCCTGTTGTTTCTGTTCTCTGTGAAAGAAAGACACTTACATTATCTAGGCTGCACATTTCACATGTTTTTTCATTGCTGAAATTGTTTCTTGTGTGATAGTTAAATAAACAGTGAATTTCTGAGGCTTTGTCTTTTTTCTGAAAACATTTCAAGCCGCATAGACTAAAAGGACTGCTGGTGATTCCCTGCTAGTTTTTCCACCTGCCCTCCCATTTGTTGATCTGCTTTTTGAAACATGATGATTTTAAACTGCCCACCCTTACTGCAAACTGAGCTTAATATGCTCCTCCCTTCCTACACTGCTGTTGATATCTTGAATTATTTATTTGTCTTTCCTTATGCTTATATTGAAAAAGTGCATTCTGCCTCACATTGTCTCTTCTACTTGCTCGGAATTCATTATCTAGTTAGCTTTTGGATAAAGTGGTGCATTTTTACACTCTAGAAAGCACCTGTTTTTACATTAAGAGGTCAGTGGGTTTTCCATGTAGTGCACTGGAGGTAGCCTGGTCTGTTTAGGTTAGGGGAAATACTTGAGATTTCTGTATATAGTTTTATTGGCTGGAGGGCTTATTACTCGGCATATCTTGTTTTTAAAGCCTTTATAAATTCTGTACAACTGAGTGGCTCTTGGCTAATTTATACAAAGCAAAGTACTTTATTAAATAATCACACTTTTATAAGCAGTTTAATTTACACTGCTGTATCCTTATCTTTAAGTTTGTTTGCGGTAGCATTTCATATCTTTTAAGGTTGTTTGTGGTACCATTGCATTCCAAACACTCCTTTACTTTGCTTTTACATTAGGAGGACTGGGATTATTCATCTAGTGGCAGTAAGTGTTTACATGGTCTATTTTAGATGGGAAGCACACAAAAGGGCTCTAACTATTTTTTGCACTTCTCTTATATACTGTGACTGTACTTTAGCAGTTTCAAAAAGAACTGTACTGTCTGCTGATGCTTTAAGCAGTTAACTGCACTGTATTACATTGTATCTATTAGGTGTAGGGCTGTTGTAGGTAGTTTGTGTGGTCTTGTTACACTTGAGCTCCAGACCAGCTATTAAGAAGGTGTTTTTCTGCACCCTTGTGGTAGAAGTGTGCTAACCTAACCTGTCTGAGCTGGAGCTTGCTGGTTGAAGGAAGGCTTATTGTGTGCTTTCCTGATGGGCAGTTAGCTTAAAACATGTTTCTTTTTGCTTGTATTTAAGCCTTACATTTGCCCAGGCTTTGGCATAGATACTCAAAGCTGCTTATCGTTTGGTGACTTTGCTGCTGATTGCTGAGAATCTGCTTTCACCTGGAGCAATACATTAATGAAAAGGCAAAAGTAAGTAGTTTTTCTACACTTCTTATATACTGTGATTGTACTTTAACAATTTCTTCAGCTATTTGCTGTTATTTTTGCACTTTATAGCAAAAAAAAAAAAAAAAAAACTTTACTGTCTACTGCTGCTTTAAGTAGTTAGTTGCACTATGTTACATTATAATAACACAAACACCAGTGTCTCAACAAATAAGCCCATAAGAAGTAACACCACAAAACCTAATGTATTGGACTTCATTGTGAGACACGTGGATGTTCCCCTCACCAGTCTGGATAAGGAGCTGGTTACGGCTAGCTGCCTGTCAGTTGCCAGGATCTGTCAAGTCACTCAAGCACTCAAGTCACACAACCACAAGTACTGGTATTACCTCATCATAATCCATTTAGGGGTAAATGACTTGAGACATACTTCACTGAACTGTATGAAGACAGACATGACTGAGCTCTCAGATTGTGTCATAGGCAGGAATATGACTAGCCTTAAGCAGCATTCCATCTTCTCCAAGGATGATGCCATAATACTAAAAAAAATGATTGACTTTAACAATTGGCTTAGCTTCTGGTATTAGTTCAAGGGGATCCAATATCTGTCAGCCTGGAAAGACATGGTCAACAGGCCGTGCTGCTTTGCCAGAGATTGTCTGCATCCATCTCCTCTAGGCTTTTGGATACTGGCAAAGGTATTAACCACACCTAGTGTGCCTTTTTTAGGCAGTGTCAAAAATAACAAACCTTCCAACATAACAAATTCCTCTCTATATAAACTCAAGGTGCTGCTGCTTAATGCTAGGAGTCTAAACAAGAAACTGCATTCTCTGGAAGCACCCCTCACATAGAAGATGCTGATATCTGTGCAGTCGCAGAGACATAGTTCAAAGGCACAGAAAGCACCCCGACCATGCAGGACTACCATGTATTCCATACATTCAGACCACAAACTGGGCATCAAAGAACCAAATGAGGAGGTGCATCCATCATCATTAAGGATAATTACACCTCGACACTGGTCAACAGTATGACTTTCTTGTGCTGCTCCATGTCCAATTAACTATAGGCAACTATAGGCAAAGTCCCCTAATACACCACAGCTAACTATAGGCCTCACAACATGAAACAGGAAAAGCATACTGCATACCTGGACTTACTGGAGTCATTTGCCATACCGTTCAACACCTTATTCATGGATGATATTAATTGTCCTACCATTGGCTGGGAAACATCTACAACTATAAAAATGCTGGCTCAGAGGTTCTTGGACTTTGTCAATGCAAATGCTCTGGTACAGCTTATCAGCACACCCAGTAAAGGCTCAAATGTCCTGTACGTAGTACTCAGTAACATGGGAAAACAATGCAACCCCCCAATGTGATATTCACTATGGTAGGATTGGATGATATATCAGCCTTGATCAATGACCAGATACCCCATGAAGCTCAAAAATGCTTAAGAATTTTTCAAAGACAAATTACCTCTTACTAAGTGATGGTATAAGAAGTTTCAAATCCCCCTCAAATGCAGACAACATGGGCTCCTATGCAGAGGTATACACCAATGCCCTGTGTGACCCCCCCCCCTGCATTGGCCCAGTAATCAAAAAGACTAAATCCTCACCACTGACAACAATGGGGAACGTACACACTGCGAAGATGACAAGTACATGCACAGTAAAGTACAATTTCCCTTAACAGCACACAGAGATTACAGTCAGTCTGGAGCTGGTTTCTCCCTCTTTCTCTAGATCCCCAATAATACTCCCCAATGGCAGAGATATAGGATTTAGATCTCAACTGAGTGGCCAAACCAAGATCTCCAGTACCCTCTCTGTCCAACCAGTGCTTTGTGTCCCTGTCTAAGTAGCTGACACATGCACTCTTTGAGATTTGATTGATATACAAACACACACACACACACACACACACACACACACACACACACACACACACACACACACACACACCTGGGGAAGGCTGTCACAGGTTTTACTAGCTATGCTCCCTTCTGCCCAGATTATAAGGTAGTTCCGACTGCCACCAGCCACTCTTATGAGCTACTTTAAGGCCCTTAGGAAAGGGTGTCCAATCCTACTGTGTGATGTTACTGCTAATCCAAATGGTAGTCTGACCAAGAGCAAGGCTATTTAATAGTGGCCTGTACAGTGTCACCAAATAGATATGCAAAATATGTCTCATAAATATCAGCCACAATGATAGGTATGAATATATTTAATAATAAATAATAAAAGAACAAAACAGTACTCAGTAAGTAATCAGTAACATCACAGTTCAAAATCACAGGAAATATTTAAACTAACTTTGCAGGACAGTCTCAGATAAATAAAGAATACATATAAGCTATACTTTACTATATTCCTAAATGAATCTAAAAGAGTTACTATGCCCTAAAATCTTACTTACAGCAAGGCAAGTGCAGAAGTTGGTGAATGGATCTTCTAACTGATGTTATTGTCAGGTCAAAAGACAGATACATAATGCCCTGTTCTCTCACTCAGAGAATTCTTAAATTAGTATCAAATATTACATGTCTATATCAGTTCATCAAAACAGCTCAACATCGAATACCACAACCTCGAACTGCTAACCACGAACTCCAAAAACTTAGAAGGCTCAGAACAACGAATTATTTCCCTGGGAAAAAAATCACTGTTCAGAGAAACACACACACACAACACAAGCACACCAAAAAACAGCAATCCACATACATACACTTAAAATCCTACATCTAACCCTACACTAAACTGTACATACAGTACTATCTAGCCACTATCCTTAACCCAAACCCTAACCCTAAGGTCTGTCACTATCGCACACTCAGTTCACCTGCTCCCTAACCCTAACTCACATACCCCGTCCTAACCCTAAAGTCTATCACTATCGCACATTCACCTCACCAGCACCCTAACCCTAACTCACAAACCTCTCCATAACCCTAACGTCCGCACAATCGCACACTTACCTGAACCCAACCCGTAACTTTCCACCACAGTGCTTAAAATAGCGAAGCCATAGTAACGGACAACCTAATTATTTCCCTAGGAAAAAAATAGGTTATCTGCAGATTTGCTATTTTCAGTGTTCGCTGTTTTCAGGTCAATATTAGACCATTCAAAGTATTAATACTTCGATGATCTAATATAGACCAAAATATTACTGCTGGCTGAGCTTGGATGACATCACTTTTTGTCACCTGATTTTAGGTCCCAAGCTAAACCCACATTCTCAGAAACTACCCACATTTAGCATGTCTCTGTGAAAATACATAGCCTTCAGATGTTTGTCACTGCTATAAGACATAAAACAATAAAACACAAAACAAAACAGAGAGTCCCCTAGTGTAGACATTCTGTCTTCTGTTGACTGAAACTGTAAGATAACTTTAATAGCCCAATCATAAAACAATTTAATTTTAACTATTTTGCTGAAGTTTTGCAAGTTAACCCTCTATGTTCTAGTTCCCACTATTAAACATATACATCTACACAATTACAGTAGTTTATAAACATTTCTGTTTTAAGCCAGTAGGGCATACTGTGGTTACATTTTAGCTCAGTAGATAGCATACAATTCTAAAACAGTTGTAGCACAAGCATCTTACATGAAGCAGGCTGGCATTCACAAATGACACATAACCACTTACAAAATTCCAGACAGCTGGGCTGGCAGTATCTCCTTCTGTCACACTTCTATATAAATCATACTAATAATCTCAAATGACATATACTTATTTGCAAAATTCCAGATAGCTGGGCTGGTAGTGTCTCCTTCTGTTACATTTCTATAAAAATCATATTAATATTCACAAATGACATAGAATTATTTACAAAATTCCAGCTAGCTGAGCTGGCAGTATTTCCCTTTGTCACATCCTGTATAAACACTTACGCAGTTGTATAAAATTGGCTGTACCTAACCAGATTAAAAGCAGATCTTGCCAAAAAAAAAAAAACAAGTCAGCCTGGTGGACCTCTAGTATAAACAGGCTATAAAGCAAGAGAAAGAAACTAATGTCCAAAAACAAGAGGGAACTGCCTCAGAAGAAGAAATCCCTCTCTAGCTTAAACAAAAAATTAGAGATCTTGTCAAGTCCTCCAAAGCCAATCATGATGCAAAAATAGCCTCCCTAAGTAAGAATAATTGCAAGGCATTCTTTAAGTACATCCAAAGTCTAAAAGGGAATACCTAGCTATAAACTGAACTGGTTGTGGATAGCCCCATCCATACTCAACAGGAGGTAATAGCCAACCTGCTAACTAACAGAATTGGAGCAAACTTCACCCCCCCCCCCCATCTCCTCCAGTCATCTCCAAAAGTATACCCATCACCATTCCTCAGCCTATTATCTCAGCAAAGCAGGTCACCTTTGAGCTGTCCAAGGTCAAAACCATGGCATCAATGGAAGCAAACAACATCCCAGGTTGCCTTATGTACAACTTAAAACATGACCTAGCAGACATACTTGGATCCCTGTTTAACCACAGTGTGAGAACTGGCTATGTTCTAGAGGAATGGAGGATAGCAACAGTAACTCCTCTGCACAAAGTGGGACCATCAACTGATCATAGGAATTTTAGGCCCTTAAACTTGACTAGCCTCATCTACAAGGCCATAAAAAGAATCACCATGGACCTTATTAACAAAGTCATAGATAATCTCTAAACTCTGGACCCAACCCAGTTTGCATTTGTTAAAGGCAGATCATGCCTGTTAAACATTGCTGACTTTTTTGAGAAAGTTACAAGGCTCTGGATGAGGGAAAGGCACATTATACCCCCCTATCTTGACCTAGCCAAGGCACTTGATACAATCCCCCACTTAAGTATTATAGAGAAACTCTCCCAATTGGGAATTAACCCCTGTATTGCCAAATGGGTAGCCAACTTTACACTGACAGGACACATACTTTCAAAGTGGGTGACTTCACCTCTAGCGAAAGATCAATCACCAGTGGCAGACCACAGGGTTTGTGCTGGGCCCCTTACTGTTTGGAATTTATTTCTTAGAAGTCCAGGCAAACCTGGATGGCCTGAGGCTGACCAAGTTCGCTGATGTTTGCAAACTGGGATCAATCATTGAGTCTCCCTGTGATGTTAATATACTGAAGACAGGGTTAATGCAGACAAATGATAGGTGCCAAAGCCACAAATTAAAGTTAAATGGAAAAAAAAAGCATTATTATTCCCTTTGGGAAACCTAATATTCCCACTAATTACATTATAGACAGTACGCCCCTAAGAATAGATCCAGTGGTAAGATATCTGGGTACTCAGATTAACAGCACTCTGAACTTTGACCACCATGTATCCACATTAGTAAGGAAATCCTTTTATGTGGCACATTGTATAAGTAAAGGCATCGTATCTAGCTCTAAGGATGTTATAGTTCCAATATACTTGTCTGTCATCAGATCAAAAAACTTATTACAATTCTCCCTTTTGCATGTACCTCACCAGATACCTGCAACAATTGGAGAGACCACAGAGATTTCTCACCAAGAAATTGCAGAGTACACAATTCAAGTCTTACACAGAACTGAAAGCTCTGTCACTGTATTCTGTCTCTACCGGTTGCTAACGGATGACCTGTGCCTGGCTTACACAGCAGTGTTCTACCCGGCCCTGATAGAAATGCTACACATGTGTAAATCAAACTGCAGGATGGTGGCCGCAGATTCACTCCTGGGGTGGTGCCCATGTCCCTCCTGGAAGAGGATGTCAGTGTTAACTACTCTGGACCCTTACCTTTGTGAACTTCACTCACCTAACCGCCAACAATTGTGGTGACTCAGGATTAAATCATCTAGGCTTATAAGGGCTCTAGGTCCATTACCCTAGTGACCTCCTATGAACCTATGAGCCTTCCCTCAGAAATTACCATCAAATATAACTCCCTTGCTATCAGTAGGGTTTCTAAGGCCAAGAACACTGAATCAATGGGCCCAGGCAATATCCCAGGATGCCTTTTAAACAGCATGAAATATGATTTATCAGGTCCTCTGGAATTGCTATTTAATTGTAGCCTCCAAACAGGCATTGTCCCTCATGAATGCAGAACAGCAACAGCCATCTCTCTGCACAAACATGGGGCATCTACATACCCTGGAAACTATAGACCCATAAGTATCACTAGTCTCATATGGAAAGAGGGGAAAGTTTGGCATAATAGTTAAGGTCTTTACCTCACAGATACAGGATACAAAGTTTGATTCTGAACTCTGGTTATTAGCTTTTAATTCTGTACTCTGTATCACACAGGCTGCTGAAAGGTGAACTGTGCCTGGCCTGTGGAGCAGTCCCTGGCCAGAAAGGTACAATGAAGATGACTTTGCTCTTCAACATGGCAGCTTTCTGAAGTAATGTTGGAATTAACGGAACTGGCTGATAGACATAAAGTAGACCAGGGGGCCAGTCATGAAGTAGAGTATCACTTGGTGATTCCCCATGTAGCTGCTGCATTTATTGTTTAGGGGAGAAGCAAAAAGATTGCAGCAAGGCTGGCCCCATTAAAGAAAAAAACATTTCTGTCACTTTCTTGTTGACAGACCTCTCATGAGGGAATGCACCTGCTCAGGTTGTTTGCTATTACATTAGACTTTGCCAGAATGTGCATTGCTATAAAAAAGTGGTTGGATGAGATCAGCAATTGTCACACTCTGTGCTTCTCGACACAAGGGGTAAGATCTGGTTAATTCTTGTTTGTCGATGTACCAAATTACTGACATATTATTCATTGAACTGCAATCATCCCCAAAGGGACAGCATCCTGAAGGGCCTACAATGCTAAAAGCACTGGTCTCATCTCTAGGGCATTGATTTGCAGGTTGGCCTCTTTGGGGGACCAAGTGCCTTGGACTGTTTTCCCCATAAAATGCCGCCACGTCACCCCAGCTGGGAAGTGTCTGTTGTTACTATTGCCTTGGGCTGAGGGGGAATGAACAGGTGGCCTTGTAGAACCTGGTCTGACTGAATCCACCACGAGATCTGCCTTGCATATTTGAGTGATTCATATCGGAGTTGACATGAGTTGGTAAAGTATTGGTGATTGTGTTGCTAGTATCTATCCGCTGCAGAATTCTCATGTAAAATATGGCTATAGGTACAAGCGTTACTGCCATTGACATTGATCCTAGTGCTTGAAGGATCAAACGGGCTGAAATCTTGGTACTGCAGATGATTTTTCTTACCTGTGATCTTATAATCTGAACCTTTGGAAAAGGCAGTGAAGCTATCATCAACTTTGTGTTGAACAGTACTCCTATGAATTCCTAATTTTGAGTTGGTTACAGTTGAGACTTTTTATAGTTTATGGTTATCCCCAGAAGACAACACATCTACAGAACCTGATCTCTTGCTCTTATTAATTGATGCCTAGTCAGGGTGGTAATTAGCCAGTCATTTAGATATGGAAACACCCAGAATCCCTGCAGTCTCAAATGAGCTGCTATTACAGCCATGCCTTTGGTGAACATCCTGGGGGATGTGATGAGGCCACAGGACAGAACACTGAACTGGTAGTGACTGGCTCCCTGCTGGAAGCGTAAGTAACTTCTGGATCGTCTCTTCATCTTTATGTGATAGTATGCATCTTGAAAGTCTATCGAGCACATCCAGTCTTCCTTGCCCAGAAAAGGGAGAATAGGCAGAACCATGTCCATCCAAAACTAGATGTGTCAAACTGACTTGTTTAAGTTGCTGAGATCCAAAAGTGGTCTCCAATCTCCTGATTTCTTTGGCACTAAAAAGAATCTTGAGCAAATTCCAGATTATGTCTGGTCTGGTGGGATAGCTTGGATGATTCTTTTTTCTAGCAGCTTTTGTACTTGAATTGCTACTTGTTCCCTCTGACTGGGTGGAACATCGGGAATTTTTCTTCAGACTGAAGGAGGAAGGGAAAAGGGAATTCTAAAACCTGTGGAAATAATCCTCTATACCCAAGTATCATTTGTTAAGTTTAGCCAAGGTCTCTGTTACATGGACAATCAACCCCTGATTGCCTCCAGAGGTAGACAATCGGGTCTTCTTTCTGGAGTATTGGTAGGGTCTGTCAAAGAAAGAATCTCTGGACCCCTGGTTTTGTGAGCCACTTCTGCCACTGGGGAGTTGTCAACCATTGGAGTTCCCTCCTCTGCCCCTAGGAGAACTTTCTCTATGTGTGTCCTGGAAAGGTCCCTGGGATTTTTTGAACCACATCTTCAAACCACCTCACTGGTTACTAGAAAAGGATCTTTCAGGGGTCAAAAAAACATGCATCCATGGCAGACAGGGTCTTTCCATCCTTCTCACAAATGGATAATATGTCTTTTACCTTTGGGACAAACAAGGATGTGCCATCAAAAGATCGTTGACAAATGAAGACTTGAAGAGCTTCGCAAAATCACATAAGCGCATAAAGACATGTCTCCTGATGGAAATGCCTGAACCCACTGCCCATGAGGTTCCTTCAGCTACATGCGAAATGAGCCTCATGGAAGAATTGGAAATACATTTCAGGGTATCCAACTGAGCAATCGTAGATGATTGGACCTCTTCAGAAATGGATGCTGAGATGTTATTTGAAAGCTCCTTAATCAAATCCCGTTGTAACCTTGTAAAATGTGCCAAATAATTCAGCAACCTTAAGGCAAAGGTGGCTGAAGCATAGAAAAACTTCCCAGACATCTACATTGCCCTAGACTCTCTGTTAAGGAGGAGAATACTGGAACTCTCCTCAACAAGTTCCTTTTTGTGGCTGCCGCCATGACCATGGCATCAACAGGCACCCCTTTTCCCCAAAACTGCTTGTCCACACGTGGTGCATAACTTTGTCTGGTCTCCTAGGTATGGGTTCAACTGTGTTGGGTTCCTTCCATGCCCATCAAGAGATCAACTCAATAAACTCATCAGCGGGCAGAGTCACCCAGGAGGTAGAGGGGCCAGTACCAAGCATCTCCAGGAATACAGACTCCTCAGAAGTAGGGTTGCTCAGTGTCCAGCCACCCCTCTGCTTTAGGACTTCAAGGATGTCTCCAAATGAAACATCTTCAGGAGGTGACCGTGGGGACCCTTCATCTTCATCAAAGTGTGTATCTTCTATGATCAACTCCTCTTGGGAGTCCAAGTGCTTCCTCTTACATGTCTTCCTCTTAGGGACCTCATCACTGGGATACTCTGGGGAGGTATCAGAAGAAGTCAAGATACCCTGTTGGGAAGCCAGGGGTTCTCGTACTGGTTGTCTCTGTGGAAAAGGTTGATGAGGCTCAGAGAACAGAGATATCAAGGCTGATGACTGAAGAGCAGAGGGGGTTGGATCCATCTGTTTTGCTGAGGCAGACAAAACTCTCTTCATAGCCTCAAAGGCAGACCACCCCAGAGAGGGAGAAGGCTTTGTATCCAAAAAGACAAGCTTTTGGACTGCTGTTCTTCCTTGCTTCAAAGGCAATCCCCTCGAGGCAGAAGTCAGAGTCGACTCCAACACCTTGGACCCAACAGGGAAGTGTTGGCTCTGAGATTTCTCTGGATCCGACTGAACCGGAATACTCAGAGCATGCTTTGGATCTTAGGATAATGCTATCCTCGGATCTAAATCAGAAGGAGCCGGATGGCTCTAATATTGGAACTCTGAGACAGGGTTTGGAGGGTGGCCTAATGGTTAAAGTGTTTGCCTTACAAACACAAGGTGCAGGGTTTGAGTCTCACAAGGGATAATTGGCTAGGCTTAAAATGGCCTCGTAAAGGCAGTTAGCTTAGTACTAACCTATGAACCTATGAACCTATAAGATAAAGGAATCACAGGAGGAACTAGTAGAAGGGGTGTGGTTGAAGAATGGGCCATCTGTTCCTGATAGAGGTAGGATCCAGTAAGACACCCATCTGACTCTATGTCAAGAGAATCTTCCACACCACTCTTTCCACATCTTCTTCCATCAAACTTCTAGAAGAATAAATGGAAACTAAAGAGGGGGTAGAAACTGTATTGAAAATACTGTAAGGGGAAGAACAAAAATAAATATTTATAAGATTTAGAAAGACATGCATCTGGAGTGTTTCTCCCAGGACCTCTGATGAAAATTGGCTTTGTTCCAAGTTGGACTTTCCCAGTTAACAAATGTTAAATAAAAATAAATGAATAAGAAATAAAAAGACTTATCTGTAAATCACTAAACAGCTATGGTAAACCACATCTTTCATGAGATCTGTGGTACTTGGGGTTGGTACATTGTGGGTATGAGAGAAGCTCGAGAGTGTTTGGTTGCCACGAGCTTTAACAATGGCCATGTCGGATTCAAGGGACTGGGTCTGGACACATTCATTGAGGACAGAATGAAAACTGACATCAGATCTAGGATTGGTCCACTCACATAACAATAAACAAGACATCAAACAGGATGTCAGCACACACACACCTCTCCACTCACACAAAATAAGGTCAATACACAAAAACCCACATATGTGGAGGTACACACTAAGAGCCTACCAAAAGACCAGAGACCTCCAAAGTGCAAACAGCCTACATGGACTGGTTTATGAACAGAATCCACCACTACACATAAACAACACACATATCAGTGTCTCAAAAATTAAGCCCCTAAGGCAAACACCTCAAAACCTAAGGTCTTATTCATAGGCAACTCAATAGTGACACAAGCAAATGTCCCCCTCACCAGGCTGGACAAGGAAAAGGTCACGGTCAGCTGCCTGTCAGGTGCCAGGATCCAGCAAATCACAGACGTACTCAAGTCACTCAGCGACAATTACAAATATGACTCTGTCATAGTACATGTTGGAGTGAATGACCTGAGATGTACCTTCCAGGATTATATGAACAGAGATATAACTGAACTCTTCGATTATGTGCCCCAGGCAGGAATGTCCCTAGCCCTAAGCTCTATCCTACCTTCACCTAGGATGATGCCACAACATAGACAAAAAATGATCAAATTCAGTAACTGGCTTACCTTCTGGTGTCGCTCCAGGGGAATCCAGTATCTGACAGCCTGGGAAGAGGCTTTCAGATACTGGCAAAGACCCTTGCCTTCCTCATAGTGCCTTTTTTAGACAATATCAAAACAACAAAACTTCCAGTCTAAAGAAATCCATTAGAAACAAACTCAAGGTCATGCTGCTTAATGCTAGGAGCCTAAACAGTAAACTGCACTCCCTGGAAGCATTCCTTACCTTGGAAGATGCTGACATCTGTGCTGTCACTGAGACTTGGTTCAAGGCCATGGACAGCACCCCAGCCGTACAAGGCTACAATGGCTTTAACAAGTTCAGACCTCAAAACGAGCATGAAAGGACCAAAGGTAGAGGTGTGTCCATCTTCATTAAATCCAAATACACCTCGAGACTTGTAAAACAGTATGCCTATCTTGAGCTACTCCACATTCAAATAACGATAGGCAAAATATCAAACCACATCATTGCTAGCTACAGGTCTCCCACCATGAACAAGGAGAAGCACACCACCTACCTGGACTTGCTAGATTCACTCAGTATGCAGCC
Source organism: Protopterus annectens (assembly GCF_019279795.1). Taxonomy (NCBI): domain Eukaryota; kingdom Metazoa; phylum Chordata; order Ceratodontiformes; family Protopteridae; genus Protopterus; species Protopterus annectens. The sequence continues at coordinate 1,926,003,703 of NC_056733.1, read as the reverse complement.
AAACACCTTGATCATGGAAGATTTCAACTATCCTACAATCAACTGGGTGAATTATACCAGCACAAATACGATCGCTCTGAGGTTCCTGTATTTTATTAATTCAAATGCCCTGAACAATTTGGTCTGCACCCCAACAAGGGGCTGAAATATCCTAGAGTTAGTCATGGTAGCAGGGGGGGGGGTCACTGCATACCCCCTGTATGTTGCCCTCCCTTGTAAGGTCAGACCATAAATCAGTCTTGTTTGAAGAAAAGATCAGATCAGACACCCCCACAGGAGCAAAAAAAAAAAAAATGAAACATTTCTCCAAAGTGAACTACAGCCTACTAAGTGATGCACAAAAAGATTCAAAGCTCCTGCTAACACAGCCGACAAGGACTCCTATGCAGAAGAATACACAAATGCCCTGTATAGCCACTTAAACAAATGCACTGACTTAGCTGTACCTCACAGGACTAAAGCCAGGTCCTCCTGAAAAAAACAAGCCACCCTGGTGGACTGTAAGTATAAATAAGTTATATAACAAAAAAACAAAACTGATATCTAAGAACAAGAGGGAACTTACTCAACAGAGGAAAATACCCTACACAGCCTCGAGAAGCAAATCAGATATCTTGTAAAGTCCTCTGTGGCTAGTTATGAAACTAAATTAGCATCCCTAGCTAAAGACAACTATAAGGCATTCTTTAGTTCTGTCCGAAACCTAAAAGGAATGCTCTGCTGGGTGCCGAACTTATAGGGGCATGGTACCACTCACACTGAACCTGAGGAAATTGTCAGCCTGCTAGCTGACAGATATGGCAATAACTTCACCTCCCCCCCCCCATCTGCATTAGCCATACCCCAAAGCATTCCTGACACCAGTCCACTACCAAGCATCTCCAAAGAACAGGTCATACAAGCATTCTGCAAGGTCAGAACACAGCCTCTGTGGGACCAGATAACATACCAGGATGCTCACTAAACAATCTAAAACAAGACCTAGTGGAACCACTTGGCACTCTCTTTAATCATAGCCTGAGCATTTGTTCTGGGACTGTGGAGGATATTAACAGTAACCCCCTTGCACAAAGGGGGTTCCATCAACCAACCCAGGAAACTATAGCTTCATAAGCCTAACTAGCCTTATCTACAAGGCCATGGAAAGAATCTTCATGGACCTTATGAACAAGGACACAGGCGACCTTCAAACTCTTTAGCTGATTCAGTGTGGTTTTGTTAACGGTATATCTTGTTTACTAAACCTGGTGAACTTCGTTGAGAATGTCATCAAAGCCCTGGATTAGTGCACCGTTGTACATATTGCCTATTTTGATTTAGCCAAGGCTTTTGACTCAATTCCTGACTCAGGGATAATTGAGAAACTCTCCCAGCAGGGGATTAACCCATATGTCACTAGATGGGTAGCCAACTGGCTCACTGACAGAATGCACACTGTCAAAGTTGGGGAGTCCACCTCCACCAGTAGACCAGTTGCCAGTGGGGCACTACAAGTATCTGTGCTACGTTCTCTATGTTTGGAATCTATTTATCTGAGGTCTAGGCAAAAGTAGTTGGTCTGTGGCTTAGCAAGTATGTAGATGACTGCAAACTGGGCACAATCATTGAGACCCCAGTGATGTAAACATATTACAGAAGGGGCTGACTCAGACAAATGATTGGTGCCAAATTCACAGGCTAAAACTAAATGCAAAAAATGCCTCATTATCCCCTTTGGCAAAGAAGTAGGCCCTACTAATTATGATATAGATAGTACCCCTCTAAGTTCAAACCCAGTGGTGTGAGACTTGAGAACACAGGTCGATAGCAATCTAAAGTTTGATCCCCATGTGATAAGGGCATCACATGCAAGACTTAGAAGGTTATAACTCTGCTGTAGTGACCCTCAGCAGACCATGAATTGAGTACAATGCTCCCTTCTGTAAGGATCTCAACAAACACCTGCAGTGACTGGACAAACCACAGATGTTTCTAACCAAGACAATCCATGGCCACCAAAACATGACTTACATGAAAAGGCTGAAAGCTCTGTCACTGTATTCTTTATCATACAGGCTACTGAGAGGTGACCTGTGCCTGGCCTACAGAGCAATCGCTGACTCTGTCCTAATGGAAATGCTGCACATCCACAAATCAAATGGGACAAGAGTCACTTTTGCCAGGGATCTCAACTTAGCCTGTGAAATTAACAGAACATGCTGGAAAGACAGATATATTTCACAGAAATGTTCACTTCTCTAGAATAAGTTTCTACTTCACGTGAAGCAGAGCTCATCAATGACCTGATTTAAGCTCAACCTTGACAATTGAATGAGTGACCATAAATTCACCCCAGGGGTGACACCTCTGTCCTTCATGGACAGGGGTAGTTGGTGCTGACCACAGAATCACTCTGCTAACAATGACCATCTAACTATGGTCAATTAGGGTATATGGGTTTTTCATAGCTATGCTTGTAAAGGCCCTAGGGCGATTAGCCTAGTAACCTCCTATGAACCTATGAAATATCTAAAAAAGTGGATACCTTGTAGCCTGCAATGAGCTATAACTGGAGAAAAACATTTAGTGAAAACTCTTGGTGCAGCGGAAAGTTCAAGGTTAAGGTGGAGAACTGATAATGTGATCCAGACATACAAAACCTTAAGAAATGTCTGAAGTCTGGGTGAACAGGGATGTGAAGATAAACATCTTGCAAATCTAGTGTTACCAAGAAACTTGAATGAGGAAGTAGAGGTAACAGGTTGTGAAGTGACATAATTTTTGAATTTCAGAATTATCACAACAGGTTTAGAAAAGAAAGATCCAAAACTGGTCTCCACACATTTTCTTTCTTTGGCACTAGGAACATCCTTGAATAAAGAACACCCTCCACCAGTTATCAGTCCTTAGGACAACATGTGATGAAGAACAGGTGAAAACAAAAGAGTCTGATCTGGAGGGTGAGGAATGACCCTTTGGAAATGAAGACTTTCCCCCCACTGCCATCTTAATCTTGACAAATGATATTCAGAACCCATTTGTCTGAAGCAATCTGTTCCCAAAGAGAAAAAAGATTAAGACTTTCTGTAAGAAAAAGGGGGTCAACGTGGGAGTGGCATACAAAGTCTGTAAATAGTCAATCAGAACCATTGGACTGTCCATGGTTTGGGGACATTGGAGACTTGTTTTTAGAACTTGTTTGCCATTCCTTCTTAAACTTCTAAATGCCTGAATTCTGTTGTTACTGTTTATTCTTTTTCTGCCAAAAAATGGAAGAGTAAAAAGAAAATCCCTTGAACAATTTGGAAAAAAGAGTTGAAAAATCTCAGAGATTCCCTGGATGCTTGCCGCCTTCATCTGTCTTTTTGATCACCTCTGCAGCAGAGGGGGTCAAACACTAATTCTCTATTCAAGGGAGAATTTTTTAACATCACCTGGAAGGTTTTAGGAATGCATCCATGCAAACCTCCTTAAAGCAGTATCAGTGGCCATAGCCTTGGAAGAAATATCAACAGTCATACAATAAATGCAAATAATGAGTGTGACCTGTGCAAAAGAGGAAACTAAGTTTTTTAAAGCAAATTTTTCATCACCAGAAGAAACTGCAGATAAAACATTCCTCATATTTTCACAATTTAACATATGAGCCTGACAATTTGAAATTCTGAAAACCAAAGTTGCAGAAGTAAACACTTTTTCTTCATACCTATCAATTTTCTCATCCTTATCAGAAAGAGTAGAATTGGAGTAAACTTTTTGCTTAGCAACAGTGGGATCAACTAAGGCTATAGCTGTGGGCCAGGATTGGGGAACACTGTATAAAAATTTAAAAGACTGTGGAAATGTATGCATTCTACCTGCCTTTTAAGGGGCAAGTGGCTGAATAACAAGAAAACTGTACACAGTAAAACACGCATCCCCTAAAGTTGACAGAACAGGAGAAATGGGTGTATGGTCTGGAAAATCCTTCTGCAAAATTTATAGCATTTTTTGAGGGACTGAGAAACTTCAGTATTCTCCTAAAGAAAACACTGGTACATTCTAGCAATAGCCTCAGAGAAAAAGAAACCTTCCAGTGAGTATAAGAAACTGAGCTCTCCTTTGAGTGTCATTTAGAAATCTGAGGAGAAAACCCCGAGTATGTTCCTGTATTTTCCTGTTCAGATTTTGAATCTTGAATCTCTTCAGGAAAAGAGGAATCCTGCTTAATTTTTTACCAGAAACCACTTTACAAGAAGTATCAATAGCATGAATTAAACTCTAAGCAACACCCAGTAAACTACACCTGTCTAAAGAAAATTGAGGAGGTTTGGTTTTCTATTTATTTTTGACAGAAAAAACATGGGGTGATCTGTGTTAATAACAGCAGCAGCTACATACTGAAGGATGGGCATAACATTCTGGCAAAACAGGGAAGTCTTTCATGTTCCTTCTGCTAGGACTGACAAGAATAGCTCCCCTTGCCCACTGTCAGGACTCCAACAGACACAGAGGACATGCCTAACCCCAGGACCATAGTGGCTGCAGGTGCTACATCAAAGGATCTGGGATAAAAGATGAGTGATCTGAGGTGCAACAAATGGCCACAGCAGAGTCACCAACTTGTGACTGCTAGCTTTATGTGATGGCAAAGGCTGTTGCTTAACTTTTTTCTTTTTGTGGCTGGAAGAAAGACTGACTGTGGGACTGGTCTTCTGTTCTATGGTGAAGCCAAAAATAGGTGCATCTTTCCATGGAAAGACAAGCATCAGATGTCGGTAAAACTAGTAGTCCACAAAAATTATTTTATTTTTTATATTTTGATGGAGAAAACACAATAAAAAGCATTTTTAAACTCTATGATAGCCCCACCAAGGAATGATAAACAATTTTTCCACAGAAAATATGTTTTCGGTTAGCTAACACTACTTTTAAACTGACGAATAAAATGAGCGCTCCTTATAAAATGACATTACACTCCCAGCTTTAAAATAACATTCCTGAAGGGGAAAGTAAGAAAAGATCAATAAATGTAATAAAATGGAAGTCCACCCCCAAAGTAACTTATTTGCCCAGCAAAGGAAAGCAAAAGCCGACCATCACTCCTGAAAATCCTCGGAGGATTCAGCAGTATTAAAGGCCTGAAGGGCTTAGGGCCCACACTTGTCATTCAGTCAGCGCTGCTTGAGCTGTTTGACAGTTCTGGTGCATGGAAGGTGCACTGAAGCTTTGGAAGTTGGCCATCCATTATATCTTTGGCAGGATGTAACCCATATAGTTAAGGCAACTGCAATAGTGATTGATATGATGAATATTTCAAAATAATGGAAATCAAAGTTACAGAAGCGTACACTTTTTTCCCCATACTTATCTATAATCTTCCCATCCTTATCAGAAAGATAAGAATTGGGACGAACTAAATGTTTAGCAGCAGTAGGATCAATTAAAGTTATAGCTGCTTAAAAGGTTGAGGAGCTTTAAACATTACAGTCTGCTGGCTATCAGGAAAATTGGCAGGCAGTAACACACCCATCCTCAAAGCTAATGGATGTGGAAGAATGGGTGAAATTATTGGAAATTCCTTCTGTAACAATTCACAGTATTTTCTGAGGGACTGAGGAACTTTAGCATTCTCCTACTGAAAACAGTAGCATATTCTGGAAATAGTCTCAGAGAAAGAGAAACCTCCACAGGGAGATTCAGAAAGTAGCTTCCCTTTGATTCTGAATCAAAAATTCAAGGAGAAAACCCTGTATCTGTCCCTTCATCTTCCTGTCCAAATTCAGAATTGCAGAATTCAGGAAAAGAGATATTCTTCCTTCTTTTACAAGAAACTACTTTACATAAGGATCAATAGCCTGAATTAAACCCTGAGCCAGGCCCAGTAAACAACTCGTGTCTAAGTAAATTTGAGGACATCATGTTTAGTTTTCATTTTTTTTTTACAAGAAGAATGAGGCCTGCAGTGTTATCAGTGGTAACAGCAACTACCCCAGGGATGGGCTCAACATTCTGACCAAACAGGGAGGTCTTACCTGTTTCCACTCCTAGGACTGACAGGAATGTCTCTCCCTTGTCCACTGAAGGGACCTGAGCAGCCACAGAGGACATGGCTAACCCTTGGTCCATAGTGGCAGTAAGTACACTAGATGACTGAGCTCTCCTCTGAGTCTCAATTAGAAATATGAGTAAAAAACCCTGAGTACATCCCTGCATCTTCCTGTTCTTGAATCTCTTCAGGAAAAGGGGACTCCATCTTTCTTTTACCAGAAACTACTTTACAAGAATAATCAGTAGCCTGAATTAAATTCCAAACTACAGCCAGTAAACTACTCCATTCTAAAGAAAATTGATTGTGACTAGTTACATGCTTGATTTTCTGTTTCTTTTTGACAGGAGAAATGGGGCAAATTGTGCTACTAAAGGCAGTAGCTGGTTTTCCAGAGATGGACACAGCATTCTGGCACAATAGGAAAGCCTTCCCTGTTTCTTCTCCCAGGACTGACAAAGTGGCTTTCCACTGGTTGTCCACTGAGGGGACTCTAACAGCTATAGAGGATATGCCTAACCTCTGGTCCATAGTGACTCTAGGTATTATGTCAGACGGATCCGGGATAAAAGATGAGTGGCCAGAGGTACAACTAATGGCCACACCAGAGTTAGCCACCTGCAGCTGAGACAGATTGCTAGCTTGCTGTGGTTGCAAAGGCTGTTTGCTTAACTTCTTCTTTTTGTGGCTTCAAGAAGGACTGACCATTGGACCAACAGTTTGCTCCATGGTCATGTTGAAAATAGTGCCATTTTTTGCAGAAAGCAAGCAACGGTAAATTTTAAGTCTTTAAAAGTCAAATTTTTCACATAAAAGCACAGTAAAAATCACTTCAAAATATTTTGCCATTCCTCCAGAAGTAAAATAAATGCAATTCCTCCATAGAAAAAAATGTTTTTCAATTACTTTAAACAAATTTTAAACTGACAGGAAAAAAAGAGAACTCTCATTTAAAAGTAAAGTACAGTTTTATGACAGTCCATTAAAACACAAACACTTTAAAATATCTTTCTTAAATGGGAGAGTGTTATGCAATAAATATTTTTTTAAATGGAAGTTCTTTTTTTCCCCAAAGGAACTTATCTGCCCAGCAATGCAACAGCCCAAGCTGACCGTCAATCCTCAATAGGCTTGGAGGAACCTTCTCTTCAGCAGCAAGGAAGCTTGAAAGGGCTTAGAGCCCAAACCTGTCTTTTTAGTCATCTCTGCTTCAGCTGACTGATGTTTTGGTGTGTGGAAGGTCCCCTGAAGGTTTGAAACTAGGCCAACTGTTATACCCTATGCAGGATATAGCCCATATAGCTAGGGCAACTCCAGTGGTGATCTAAATATGATAAACATCTAATGATGCTAGAACCTGGGGTGCATTCTAGAAGCAATGTTTCTATCATCAGGAGAGGTGCAAGACCTATATTACTAGAGATGCCCTACTTATTAGTATTTAGTTTGAACAGGTGCATCTTGCTGGAAAACTGTGATATACATTTGCCAAGCAGGCAAATGCAAGCAATGATCCATACCTATCCTAAATGTTTTGTGATTTAACTTTTTTATTGGACTGCCTGGTGATACTCAAATTAGGGAACATGTAAGCCAGAGAAACAAATGATTCAAGATTGTGATAAATGTGCTCTTTTGGCTAAATGTGTAATTCAGTAAATAAAAGAACACCTTAAAATACCTTCCAAAATCCAGACTTTTGGAACCATAAAAAACCCAGCACATAGTGATTTCAAAGACTATTGCACATTTATAGACTACTACAACTGTTTGACAGTCTGGATAGTATTTTATTACTCATTCCCATACACATCATTATACAGTATTCTGGCATAATAAACCATAACATAATTTCACACTGACTCCATTAATGAAGGACCGATGCAAAGGGTACTAATTTTTTGTAGTGCAGTGTAAGCCTGTAACATGACAGACCGCACATTTTGTATATCAAGGTGATGGCCTTTAGATTCATATTTCTTATTCTTATTCTTTGAAAACAGGAAGCGTGATGTAAACACTAAGTGTGTGCAATTTTTTTATCTTTTCCAGACTGCTAAGTAGATTGGCTTTAGCTGTTCTTCTTCATAAATTAAGCTAGGATTTGAAGCTTAGAATTTAAGCTACAATTTGAAGCTGAGAAATAAGATTCCATATTTAATGCAAAATAAATTCCCACCACAACAGATGTATTTCAGATGAAGATATATTAATATTCTACAATAACCATCCTCTCCCATATAACATCTATCCTTATATAGATGAGTGTACATACCTCCCATGTCAGGCCTAAGTTTGTTGTCATAGCCCTCCAATAAGCCATTCAGAATGCGAGTTACATCACTCTCGTGCACCTTTCGATTCAAAATCCATGTTTTATTGGCTGTGTAATCTTCATAGTCATCATCATCCTTCTGAACCGAACTAAGGAAAATGATTATTAGTTTTATATTAATACTACATAACCAATATAGGCTGCAGCATTCCCAAAAATTCATATTACCAGAGAATAGTACACAGTTCAATGTGATTGCAGCGTGAACTAGCAAAATATTGCAGACATTTCATATATTTTCCTCTGATGCATGAAAGTGCATTGTATCTTTACTTTGATTAGTTTCAGATAACAGAAACTATCTAAATGATTATTTATTAATTATTAATTAATAATTTAAAACGCCATGTCAATGGCTAAAGTCACTAGACTTTTTCACTATGCTATCACTGTATTCAGCTCACCTCCGAGATCTGACATCATGTAAAAGTGACAACTTTACTGTTTGAATGTGATGTTTGCTATTAAAGACATCAGTATCTGTGTAAGGTATTAATCTAGCATGGTTGGTAGCTTCTCAAATGGAAAAAGAGACCACAAAGAGTGTGTCGTAATACTGTCCCATATGTCTAAAATTAGAAGAGCTATACCGTATAACACTTTTCAACATATAACCAAAGAAGAAACTTTAAACACATTCTGACTACCTTAGTTAGGAACATAATGCTTTATGTGCAGTACTGCACAAGTTAATGACAGCAATCAGAAATGCTACATAGCAGGGGTACAACTAATGGCTTGGCCAAATAATCATACACATGAAGCATCCTAGATCATCTTGAAAACTGCACATTTGGATATCAGTAAGATATTTTCAGTTATCAGAAACTAAAAGTAAATAATTAGATATATGAAATGCATCTTAATTGGAATAATTCTTATTACCATCATCTTAGTCTAATAATATTTTCCTAATGACAGGAGTACTGCAACACCCTGATTATTGAGTAGAAACACTTGCAGACAATTAAAAATAAAAACAAGTGAAAAGTAAAGACTACTTAGTCCATTGCACTGGTCAGACCATTCCATCACTTTCAATCTCCTTACCCCCACCATAACAAATGGGCCCACACCCTATCCACAATCCTTACCCCCACCATAACAACCGGGTCCACAACCTATCCACAATCCTTACCCCCACCATAACAAGCGGGCCCACACCCTATCCACAATCCTTACCCCCACCATAACAAGTGGGCCCACACCCTATCCACAATCCTTACCCCCACCATAACAAGTGGGCCCACACCCTATCCACAATCCTTACCCCCACCATAACAAGTGGGCCCACACCCTATCCACAATCCTTACCCCCACCATAACAAGTGGGCCCACACCCTATCCACAATCCTTACCCCCACCATAACAAGTGGGCCCACACCTATCCACAATCCTTACCCCCACCATAACAAGTGGGCCCACACCCTATCCACAATCCTTACCCCCACCATAACAAGCGGTCCCACACCCTATCCACAATCCTTACCCCCACCATGACAAGTGGGCCCACATCCTATCCACAATCCTTACCCCCACCATAACAAGTGGGCCCACACCCTATCCACAATCCTTACCCCCACCATAACAAGCGGGCCCACACCCTATCCACAATTTGATAGGTGCCATTGTTTCCATGATATTAGTGACAAAGGCAGTTGTCTCTTTATTACAGTTCAGATTACTTAGGCTCTACCACAGCCTGCTCTTTGGAAGATAGCATCATAGTCACCCTTAACCGCAGCTCCACTTGTTGCTTTTCCACTGGATGTTCAGTTTGTAGATCAATACTGACTATATATAAACAGATTTGGCTTCTTTCAAAGTAGGGAATTAAACTCCCCTTACACACTATAGTACAACAAGAAATCTATGCATGAATAAATACCAAATAATCACATTTCATCACATAATAAGCTGCTGCTGTAACTGTAACAAGATACCATTTAACTGGTTAGGCTTGCTACCTTGAACAATAGGGCCAGTAGGTATTTACTCACCCAATGCACAAGTAATTAATTTTCCCTAGATTTCTAGAAAGAAAGTCGAGGTTTACCTACAGACATAGCACAGAACATTTAGAACTCTAAATACAAGATTTAAATTACAATAAAACTGAAGTAAAAAAAGAGAACGCAGGGAAAAAAAGCATATAAAAACAACCTATACAGATGAAAATAAGAACTATATTTCCTTAGTTTATTAGCAGTTTATTATTGCTGCTGTCTAAAGAAAATGTTGAATTATTTTCCCTTTTAATTAAATTAAAATATCACCTTCCATCACCTTATAACTTAAAAACAATTAACAAAACATATCTTACAATCATAGTACGTTTACTTTAAAATATAACAAGCTTGCACCAAAAGGACAGAATAAGAAAAATAATTGGAAATGTTTAATTAATCAGATGACTTGATGTTTGTAGATTTCTTCCTACTGATGGTGAGTTGTTTTTTTCTTAATTGTGATGCTCTGGTTTTAAGCATTCCCTATGAAAGTTTTGCCAAGATTTTTTTCTAAATTTTTGTAATCAATTAAGGCATTTGTTTTTTCATTTTTATTGCTGATTGCCCTTACCAGAATCTTCTAAAATACCATGAAAATAAATGTAAGCAAAATAACACAGCAACTAAAGAAGAGGAAAACAAAGCAATGTAAGTGCATCAAGAAAATTAGTCTTCCTGTTTTACCTTTACATGTGCGTAATGCACAAGGGCGAACCGCAAATGCCCGAAAGGCAGTCTGCAAAGTTTGCAAACGCCATACGGAAAAAGGTTTGAATGTGCAATGAGCGAATGCACAGTGAGTTTTGCTCATTGCACTTTCGACATTCTGGGGTGGATAACATATAATGGGGATCGGGTAATTGTTCCTTTCCCCGCTGTAGTGCAATCTTGGAGTTAGAATAATAAAGTAGGGGGGTGTGGGGGGTGCAACTTGCGCTACTGCTTTACACTTTTTTTTTTCAACATTAATGTTTGAAAAACAGCAAATCCGCTTTTCGATTTGCTGTTTTTCGAACATTAAGGTCCGTCGACATGTCCATTTTTGTGGTTTTGAGTCATTCATATGAGCACTCGAACCACTGTGATTAGAGGTTTCAAAGGTAAACCGTTTTCCTTACACAACAAATTATTCTGGCAACTTTCTCAAGTAAACTTTGAGCAAGTTTTATTTGGTACTCTGATTAAAAAAAAAAAAAAAACACAAAAAGAAAAATCAAGCAAAGCTAGACTTTCCACTGTGTGATACCTTAAAGCTCTTGTAACAGAAGCAACATGAGATATATGCAAATTACCCTTTAAGGATATCAGGTGTTTCATCTAAATGGCAATCCTGAATGTCCATGACTTTTTTTAAGTCTATTTATGGAGAATTTCAGGCCAATAAAGTCAAACCCTCCAGCTGTAGACATGCATGTCTCTACCTTCATATAGCATCATCGGCGCGGCATAACAGAAATGTTTGACTGTTGGAAACACAGAGTTGTCATACCCAACTGATATCCATAAACATTAGGGTATCAACAAAATATCCCAACTAACAAACTAAAACAATGAGAAAAAAGGTCACACAGGAAAACCAATTGGAGAAAAAAAACACAAAAAGAAACATCTAGCAAAACTAGACTTTCCACTGTGTGATACCTTAAACTTCTTGCAACAGAGGCAACATGGGATATATGCAAATGACCCCTTAAGGATGTCAGATGTTTCAGCTAAATGGCAATTCTGAGTGTCCAGACATTCAGAATTGCCATTTAACTGAAACACCTGATATCCTTAAAGGGTAAATTTGCATATATCCCATGTTGCCTCTGTTACAAGAGGTTTAAGGTATCACACAGTGAACGTCTAGCTTTGCTAGATTTTTATTTTTGTGTTTTTTTTAACCAATTGGATTTCCTGTGTGATCTTTTACTCATTGCTTTGGTACTGTGATAAACTGAGAGGCTGCCAGCCTAGCTAGATAGAATTTTGTAAAAAAGTCCATGTCATTATAAATATTAATATGATCCACAGGCTTGTTTGACAAATGTAAGAATGCTGTGTTATGTGCTGAGCTTCAAAAACTTAACACCGTGCACCCTGTGATCTCAAGCTAGGAGACAAGATGTCTGCAGATGGAAATTATTTCTATTATCTTAAGACAGAGATAATTACTTGGTTTCACATGTAAAGTGTCCTTTATTGCTATGGCTTCCTTACAGTGGCAGATCACAAAGAAATGTTAAATTTTAAGTTCTGTGAGCCTGGGAAACTTAAGCAGAAGTGACAAGAATGATATAATCTGAAATTACTCAGCAGTAATGTGTATTATCGATTTAAGAACTATCTCAAGAGAAAGAGATTGCATCTTGTATTTTGTTCAGAAGCTGACAACATCTCACCAGCACTTTGCACTGTAAGTAGGATTTAGATCTTAGTATTTCTCTTAGAGATAAATAGAAATAGCAAGATTAGTCGGTGGTGGTGCTGCGGTAGCATTGTCGCCTCATAGTAAGACGCTGTCCAGTTCGATTCTCAGTTAGAGCGTCTTCTGCGTGGAGGCATGCATGAATGGGCGTAGCTTCGTTGAAGGTTGTGAGTCAGAGCTGGTAACTCGGTACGTAAAAATCACCTACCAATCATTAGCAGACCGGAGTTCCGCTGTGGCGACCCCTAACCGGGAAAAGCCGAAAGACACAGTCTAGCTGTTTTCTATATTTATGTCAGGCTGTCCTACAATGTTGTTTTAAATTATTTCCTGTGATTTCTGAACTCTCTATTGTCACTGTGTTGAATTAATGAATATTGTCTTGTATTTGTATTATTTATTATTAAATATTTTTAAACCTTTTAACTGTGGCTGTTTTGTGTAGAGATATTTAAGTTCTTATAGCACTTTCATGTATTTGGTGACACTGTACAAGCCACTGCAATAGCCTTGGTGTTCATCATACTTACTATCTGGATAACAATAACCTTGCACAATAGAATTGGACACCCTTTGGTAACAGAATTTATAGTAGCTGATACGGGTGGTTGATGGAAGGTGGCACTACCGTACAGTCTGTGTTTGTATATAACTCAAATCTCAAAGTGTGTGCATGTGTCAACTACTTGGGCAGGGACACAAAGCACTGGTTGGACATAGAGAGTGCTGGAGGTTTTGGCTTGACCACTCAGCTGAGATCTGAACCCTGTAGCTGTGCCAATGGGAAGTCTTTTTATGGATCTGGAGAGAAAGGGAAAAACTAGCCCCAGACTGATTGTGATCTCTGTGTGCTCTTAAGGGAAATTGTACTTTACTGTGAGTGTGTGGTTGTTATCCTCGCAATGTGGACGCCCCTCACTGATGCTACTGGTGAGGATTGAGGCTCCTTGATTACTGGGCCAGTGCATGGGCATCACATATTAATTGTTTGGCAGTGGTGGGATATCCACATCACATATTAATTGTTTGATAGTGGTGAGTTAGCCACATCACATATTAATTGATTTGTAGTGGTGGGGATAGTGAATTCCTGTAGCTTGTGTACAGTGATCACTGAAGGTGTTTTTGTACTCTAAATCAGCCATGTAGTGAACATTCAGAGTTCAGATCACAATTGTTTTATTTCTTTTATTAGCTTAGTTAGTCAGGGAGAGCATGCAAGCATGTCAGCAGAGGAGTATGGCAAGCTGACAAGGAGCCACTTGGCTGAGATGTGCCAGGCTAGAGGACTGGTACATGGAAACCTGACTAAAGAAGACATGATTGCAGCTTTGGTCAGAGCTATATCAGAGAATAGCAACCAGGAGGATGATTAGAATGGATGTGGCAATGTACATCACTCTGAGAATGGGCAGCTCAACCTTTCTACAGAGAACTTAAAAATCCATCTGGAGCTAAAAAGACTTGAGTTGGAGGCAAAGCATTTGGAAATAGAAGCAGCAGAGAGACTGAGGCATCTGGAGAGTGAAGTAAATGAGAAACTGTGATGTCTGCAGGCTTTAGTGAATGAGAAACTCCTACACCTGAAAGCTGAGGAGAAGAAGAGGCAGAGGCAACAGGAAAATGAGTTGCTGACTCTTCACCAGAGTCATGGAGGTAATGGGGAAGGGAGTAACTGAACCCCAGAAGCAAAAAAGGTCAGAAAATTTCTTCCACCGATTACAGAGGGGGATAATATTGATAGTTTCATGCATACGTTTGAGAGGGTATGCAAACAGTATAATGTTGACCAAGGGCTCTGGGTACGGTTCCTGACCCCCTTAGTCCATGGTAAAACTGTAAATGTTCTGTGCAAACTATCTGATGTTGACTTTTAAAACTATAATGTTTTAAATAACTGTTTTGCTAGAAGTTTTTAAGCTAACACCTGAAGCTTATAGGAAAAGATTTCATGAGCACAGACACAAGGCAGATGAAAGTGTGTTTGAATATGTTGCTGAAATGAGAACTTATTTTCTTAGTTGGGTGAGTGGATGCACTTTTGAAGGGCTGGCAGACCTCTTGGTGAGGGAACAAGCCCTCAGGACTTTACCTGAGGACATGAGGATCTGGTTAGCTGATAGACAATGCTTTACTGCAGATGAGTTGGGGAAGAAGAGAGACCTATACCTAGCAAGCAGGTCATCCCTGCACAGGAAAGGGACAGCCAGTGCTGCTCATGGGTGTAATGGAACACATAGTGGGCAGCCCAGACTGCCTAACAGAATCTGCCAGTAGCAGGGGAAGCCACTAGTCCAGGTACATGTCCAATGCCTAGGGTTAAATGTATTGAATGTAACCAGTTTGGCCATGTGGCATACAGATGGCCACAGAGACAAGTTGGGGAAACAAAGGTGAGAAAGACAGTAAGTGGGAATGACAAAATGCCAACAGAAAGTTGCCTTGAGACAACAGGGGTACCAAACTACCATCCTGCAGATGTCCTGATAGGGAAGGATTTTGATGAGGCAGTACCATGTGTTTATGCAATTACATGCAGTCCAGCTTGGAGACAAGCATGTGGGTCTGGTAGTCTGGTGGAGACCCAGACATTCTGCACACTTGCAGCTAGGACTGGTGAGGTGGTTACTTCAGGGAGGGAGCTACCCTGTAGCAGTGGCACTGTAGGTGAGCCACAGCTGCTTGTGGGTACTAATGTTCCCTTGGACAGAGTGACTGCAAAGACAGAGGTGAGTAGTAGTACCCAGGCTGACAGTGAGGCATCGCTGTCACAGAATACCAGACTTCCTGTGGAAGGGGAGCTGGGAAGGGTTACAAAGACAGAGTTGAGACAGGCTCAGATCTCAGACCCTACATTACAAGGCCTGAGGCAGGTAACTAGTGAGGCACCTGATTCTCAAGGAAAGGGGAAATCTGTATACTGGGACAAAGGGTTACTGTATAGAGAGTGGACCCCTGAGGAAGGGCTAGAGGGCGGGAGAATACAGCAGTTGCTAGTGCCTAGAGGCTAACATCTGGCACTTCTCGCCATAGCCCTAGATATTCCCTTTGCAGGTCATATGGGCATAAAATGTACAAAGAGGCATATTATGCATAACTTTTATTGGCCTGGGATTTCCAGAGATGTAACAGGGTACTGCAGGACCTGTGAGCACAGCCAAAATGTAGACAAAGCATGAGACAAGGTGAAAGCTCCTTTGATACCATTGCCTCTGATTGAGGAGAGATTTCAGAGGGTATCTATGGATATTGTGGGGCCTCTGAGTACCCCAAGCTCCACAGGGAAAAAGTATATCCTAGTGGTAGTAGATTATGCTACAAGATACCCTGAGGCAGTGGATTTGTCCTCCACTGAGGCAGAAAAAGTGTCAAATGCTTTATTTGAGATTTTCAGCAGGGTAGGTTTCCCAAAGGAAATACTGACTGACAGAGGTGCCAATTTCATGTCAGACCTGCTGGCTTGTCTGTGGAAGTACTGTGGAGTGAAGCACCTAAAGACCCCTCCCTACCATCCCTAGATTAATGGTCTTGTGTAGAGGTTAAACTCTACACTCAAGTCCATGCTACGGGCATTTGCAGACCAGTTTAAGAAGGAGTGGGACAAATATTTACCCCCGCTGTTGTTTGTTTACAGAGAGGTTCCACAGGAATCCATAGCTTTTTCACCCTTTGAGTTGATGTATGGGCATAGGATGAGGGGGCCTCTACATTTAATTCGAGATGAGTTGGATAGTGAGTGTGAATCTCACCAGGAGTCTGCTGTGGCATATGTTCTAAACTTCAGGACAAGGCTCAGGGAACTCATGGGCTTGGCCCAGGAGAACCTGGCAGAGGCCCAACAGCAGAAAAAGGTCTGGTATGACAGGAATGCTCGAGCTAGAGAGTAAGCTGTAGGGCAGCAGGTAATGGTTCTCATTCCTGTCAGGCACTACAGACTGCAGGCAGCCTGGGAGGGGGCCTACAAGGTTCTAAAGAAGACAAGTGATGTTACCTGCATAGTGGAAACACTAGGCAGAAGTCAGGGGCATGAACTTTACCATTTAGCATGATGAAACCTTACCATGATAGGGAGGCCCTTGTGCTGAGTATTTGCAGTGGATTGCAGGAAGAGTCTGAGGGGGATCTGCTGACTGATATCCTCAGTGAGGCTCAGACTGACACCTCAGTGGAAGGGGTAGCAGTGTTCCAGCAGCTATCTCTTACCCAGGTTCGAGAAATCTGAGCAGTGTTACAGGAGATTAGGGAGATATTCACTAGGAAACCAGGGTGCACCCACCTGGTACAGCACCATATGGATACAGGACCCCAAAGGCCTATTACACAGGCCCCTTATAGGGTGTCTGAGAGAGTCAAACAGACTCTGAGGGAGGAGATACAGGAAATGTAATTCAGGAGTTCACCAGTCCCTGGGCCTCCCCAGTGATGCTGGTACTAAAGAAGGATTGCAGCACCAGTTTTGAGAATTCCCAGCAGTGTTACAGCAGTTTGGGGACATGTTCACCGGGAAACCAGTGTGCATCCACCTGGTGCAGCACCAGGTGGATACAGGACCCCAAAGGCCTTTTACACAGGCCCCTTATAGGGTGCCTGAGAGAGTGAAACAGACTCTGAGGGAGGAGATGCAGGAAATGCTGGCACTAAGGGTAATTCAGCAGTCCAACAGTCCCTGGTCCTCCCCAGTGGTGCTGGTGCTGGTGCTAAAGAAGGATGACAGCACTAGGTTCTGTGTGGACTACAGGAAATTAAATAGTCACACAGAGTCAGATGCTTACCCCATGCCTAAGACAGATGAAGCCCTAGAGCAGCTGGGTGGGACTACGTATCTTACCATCATTGATCTTACCAAGGGTTACTGGCACGTGCCCTTGACTCCCAGTGCTAGAGAGAGGTCAGCTTTTGTGACTCCTTTTGGCTTGTTCACTAAGGTGCCTTTTGGGATGAAAAATGCCCCAGCGACTTTCCAGAGGCTGGCAGATCATATCCTAGCAGGAGCAGGAGATTTTGCCCTTGCTTACCAAGATGATATTGCCATTTACAGCCATTCCTGGCAAGAGCACCTTCAACATGTCTGGCAGGTGCTGGGCAGACTACAGAGGACAAGGTTGACTATTAAGCCCACCAAATGTCAGGTGGATATGGAAGAGGTCTCCTACCTGGGGCATAGAGTGGGGAGTGGAAAGATCAGGCCAGAACTTGCCAAAGTGAAAGCCATTCATGCATGGCCTACGCCTGTTACTAAAAGCAGGTGAGGGCACTACAGAAAGTTTGTCCCCAGTTATAGTACCATAGCTGCTGCCCTCACAGACCTGACAAGGTAAAACAGGCCAGATAAGGTAATGTGGACCACAGCATGTGAGCAGGCATTCCAGAAGCTTAAGGAAGGTTTTGGAGGACCCCCTGTGTTAGCCAGTCCAAATTACAGCAAATAATTTGTGCAGG
>NC_056733.1:1925955503-1925980503 GCF_019279795.1 Protopterus annectens | reverse complement strand
ATGGACTACGTGACGCTGAGGACATTTAAAAGCCTCATCTGCATTCCCAAAGGAGATGAAAAATACCTATCCCAGTGGATATTGAGATATGTGTGGCATTATATATTATCTACAGGGACCTTTTTGTGATCTAATGGGGAACAGTCAGGGTATCTCAGGCATCTGACTCCAGAATACTATATCTTTTTCTCAATTCTGTTCTCCCACACATGGGAGAGTATGCATTGTTCCTATGTACCTCTGAGGGAAGAGCAAACAACAAGTAGGATTTCTGTGATAAAGCTTGTTTCACTGAGGTATGGGTACCCTTAGATGGTACCCACATTGAAATAAAGGGCCTCACCTCATGAAAGTGAAGGAGGTATGCAAACCACAAATGATATCACTCCATCAACTGACAGATGGTCTATAATGCACAGAGTATCATCTACAGAGTGTATGGAAGCTACCTAGGCAGGTATCACAACTCCCATATATATGGCATACATGTGACTGTATCAGTGGTTTGTGAGGAGTGCCTTCCAACCATACCCCTCAAAATACAGGTTTTTGAAGAACATCCAGATTTTTGCCTCATATTTTTGGTCTGTTTTTCATAAAAGTGTGGTCTTCTGGTAAATCAGTGGCAAATCATTAAAGACTGAAATCAGAAAATAATGACAGACATTTGAGTTTCAGACTTCATACTCTTCAGAAAATTCATGCTAATGCAAAACCTGTTATTCTATTAACTGTTTAAGTTTGTAAGAACAGTGTTTAAAAACTGACCCTATTTTTGGTCCTCTATCTCTCCATTACTAATGGCTTTATCCAGATTTTTTGCTTTAAATGTTTGAGAGGTATGCTTCTCACAGGAACTTTTTTTTTTGGTGATGGTGCATATACCCTTTAACTCTAAATCAAACCACCCATTACAAATCCAAAGGAATGAAACAGAGCATGGGTATAACTATGGCCAATCACAAAACAGAAAAAAGAAAGTGTGCAGGTGTTTGGGCTGCTTAAGGCACAAATTTACTGTCTGGAGACATCCACTGATGTCCTGCAGTATGACCCTGCCACATTTGCCAATATAATGTCTGTATGTACAATGTAACATGGCATTATACTTTGGAATTAGTTACTGCAGGGTGAGTACTTGAAGGGCAGCAGGTTGCAGCACAACAGGCAGAGGAGGCTGATTCACATGGGGAGACACAGGAGCACCAACAGAAGGAGCTGATCATGCCAGATATAGGCAGGCACAGTATGCTGTGACAATGGCAAAGAGGCAGCTATTTACCCATAGCTTCAGAGCGTAGTATAGGTACATTACAGAAAAGAAATAATACATGCAAAACCAACATCAGGATATGCTTACAGATAGATAGGCTGGCCACATTGTGCATTGACAACTCAAGTAACAATGTACAAAGGGCAATGCACAGTTAGCATCATTTGCACAGGTGGAGAAGGAAGCATAGCAGTGCATGTCTTTCACAGGAAAGTGCGTGAGTGTGAGTGACAAGTAATATGAAAAAACAATGTGTTAGTCTGTGAAATGTCAGTCTTGGAGGGGGAGTGCCTTCAATGCTGATAAGGTCCAGTGTTGCATATGGTGTATGATGTACTGGGGACAGTGTAAGTGATGTGACTGTGGGACTGCAGGACTAGAACATGCATGACTGAGTGTTATTTTTATGGTATTTATGGCTCACATCATTAATGGTTTGAATAATTCAGTTTGCACAACAAGAAAATCAGCTAACCATCGTGCACACTTTTACTTAATGCCATGCACACACCTGGGTCCCTGCTGGCAGCACTGTGCATGCAAAGTTTAGGTAACTGTAACATTAATAATACATATAACCACCTGTGCATGCAGTTGCTATAGTGCTTTATTTCTTAACAGCATACACAGAGATTTAAGTCTGCCATTTCTCACACCTTAAAGTGCAACTACTAACTTCAGTAATACAATAACAGCATCTTTTGAGTTTCCCATCTATTACACAAACAAGGTGCCATTAGATGTCTATCATTGTATGGTGGATGGGATACATAAGACTTCATTTGAGTGTCAGTTCTCTGCCATTTTTCACCTGAGGTTTTTCAAGGTGAGATATGACTGAAGAAGGACAGGATAGTGCTCCATTTAGAACACAGGGGTGGTGTGAGGAGGAATCAGAAATGTTTCTCTACCCCCTCCATAAGGATTACATCAGAATGCTAAGGCAGCAGGGTTATAAAAGGTTATAAAAAGCCTCAGTATACGATTGAAGACTGGAATAGTCACCCATGCAACTGCCATTCCATGTACAGGGAAATAGTGCTGCCACCATTACAGTGACAAGAAGTCTCGCAATCCTGTGGGACAAGTGGGTGGTTGGCATAATGGTTAGGGTGCTTACCATACAGACACAAGGTGTGAGGTTTGATTCTCACATGGGGTAACTGGCAAGGCTTAAAAAGGTCCACAAGGAGAGTTAGCCTAGTACTAATCTATGAACCTGACCTCCTTGGCTAATGAGAAGATGAAGTTAAAAAGCAGTAATCACCTATTTCCTAAAAACAGAACTTAACAATGGCTACGCATTTAAACTGGTACCGCATGCCATCCACAGATAGTACACAATGCTCTTTTAATGTCTATAGCTCCTGAAACATTGAAGGGAATAGGCAGCAGAACAGGATAAGACTGGAGCACATAACAGAGTACCAGGGAGAGCATACCTGCTTCAGACTGTCTTGGTTTTAATATGTAAAGTAGTAGAAAATCACTTCAAAAATGTATATCTTCCATTCACCAGTGTAACATCTGTCATAACTGCCATAGCTCAAATGTAATAGTTTGGAATACATATTACGACAGCTCTAGCTACTAGAAATAAACATAGGAAACCTCTAAAATCAAGCCATCCTGGTGGAAATCCAGCTTAAATAAGTTGTATAGCCACAGCAAGATAATAAAAAAAAAAAAAAGGTAAAAACTCCCTTATCAATCTGAACAAGTAACTCAGGGGAATAATCAAGTCAACAAAAAACAAATCTGAGACAAAAATAGCCTTCCAAGCTAAAGCTAACCATAAGACATCCTTCATTTATGTCTGCAACCTTGAAAATAGCACCCAACAATGTGTAGAACTGATAGAGCCAGATGCTCCCCCTGTTGTAGAAGGAAGTAGTAGCGCATAAAAATCACAAAAATTGACATGCCAAAAAAGGGCCGTAAAGATAAAAAGTGGACTTTAGGAAAAGGGAGAGATTATGTATTGTTACTCTTAGGCAACAGATCTGTAACTTCCAGATACAAGATATTCAAAAAGATTAAGAGAGAAGTTAGAGCAAAGAAAAACACTTGCAAAAGAAAAACTGTCAAAATCTTCAAATAAAAAGTTAAGTTCATTAGTACAACAGATCCATAAAAACGTTACACAGACAAAGAAACTTTGGGTTGTCTGAAAAAGAAAAGCAGCAGAGGAAGTGAAAAAATATAAAGACAAACCCCAGAGATATTTGAAAAGTACAAGAAGGAAACATGGATATGGAAAAGAAAACGAGATTTGATATGGTAAAATATTTATGCAAAGCACCTCCAACTCATAAGTAAGGGTATTTCCTCCAGGGACAAGGAGGCCATAGCATCCCTGTATTCTTTCCTTATTGAGTACAATGCCCCATTCGGCATGTACCTTGCAAAGCACATCCAGCATGTGGAGAGACCACAGGGGCTTCTCACCAGGAGAATCCAGGGCCTCAAAAATCTACCATACACAGATAGGCTAAAAGCCCTATCCCTTTACTCAGTTTCATACAGACTCCTCAGATGTGACCTCTGTCTGGCATACAAGGCAACCTCGGACCCCGCCTTGATGGTACTGTTGTATATCCGGAAGTCAAGCTCCAGTTGAGTAACCGGCATGCGCAGCCTCAACCTGGTCTGTGACATCAATAGGACTTGTTGGTGGGACAGATTTGTGTTCCAGTGACTCCCCCATCTGTGGAACAGACTACCTCTCCATGTCAAGCAGAGTACCTCTTTACCCCTTTTTAAGCACAACCTGGATAACTGGATGGGAAATAGAAAATACATCCCTGAGATTCCACCTGTGTCCCTGCTGGACAGGGGCATCAGGTACTAATTTGTCTATACATGGGCTAAACTCTTGGCTAAGCTTATAAGGGCCCCAGGGCCAATAGCCTAGTAACTTCCTATGATCCTATGATCCTATGAAGGAGAAAGCCAAAATAATCAATGCAAAAAAATTAGCTCCAAAGATATGTGAAGACAAATACAGACAGATATGAAAAATTTCACAATACAAAAAAATAAGAACACAAAGGGGGATGCAGAACAGAAGATTAGTAAGATGGAAGTTAAACAAATATAAACTGAAGTTAAGAAATACCTGCAAAGTGAAGGATTTAGTGTAGTAAGTCTAAAACAGGTTATGTCACAGCATAATGGAATGTGTACCCAAACTGAGGAGAAACAGGTGAAGTGGTAAACATCTGAAGAATAAACGTGGACGTAGGTAAGAAAAACAAATTTGATAGGGTGCAATATTTATGCAAAGGGAAAGCAAAACTAATCAATACAAAAAAGCAGCACCAAAGATGCAAGCAAAGGCACACCAATATGGAAAATTTCACAATAAAAAAATAAGGAAACAAAGGGGAATGAAGACAAGAAGGTTAGTACTTGGGAAGTTAAAGAAATAAAAACTGAAGTTATGGATTACCTGCAAAGTGAAGGATTTAGTGTAGAAAATCCCACTCAGGTTATGTCACAGCATCATGAAACACTAAGTCCCCAAATTAAGGAAATATAGGTGAATGGGAAGAATCTGATCCCTTGCCACATGATGATACTCTGATGCCTTCAGTACGAAACCAGTGCAAAAGTTCCGCTGGTGCTGCACAGCAAGAGAAGGAGCAGTAAACAGTGGCAACTCTTGATGCAGGCAATATTGTGGAGTGATGGGTAAATGAGTTCCATATAAAGGAGCAACAGATGACAGAGGATGTAGCTGAACAGGATATGTTATAGGGAGACATTCTGGAACCTTTTGTAGAATGACAGCAGGAAACAAGAGGACAGAGAATGTGCCCTCAGTTTACAAGAAAACGATCTAAGGGAAGACTTGTTTGATTTAGACTGATAGACATATTAAGATCAATGAAAGAACTAGATTACAAAAAGTAAAGATTCAAAATGTTAGAAGTTGGACAAAACATATGAATACAGTAATCAAGACTACTAATAGAAATTAATGTTATATAACAGACGAAAATAGTATATTATTGTGCAGCTAAACTTCTTCTTTCGGCTACTCCCGTTAGGAGTCGCCGCAGCGGGTCATCTGTTTCCATTTCTTCCTGTCCTCTGCATCTTGCTCTGTCACACCAACCACCTGCATGTCCTCTCTCACCACATCCATAAACCTTATCTTAGGCATTCCTCTTTTCCTGTTACTTGGCAACTTCATCCTTAGCATCTTTTTCCCAATATACTCTGCATCCCTCCTCAGCACATGTCCAAACCAATGTAATCTTGCCTCTCTGGCTTTATCTCCAAACCTTCCAACCTGGGCTGACCCTCTAATATACTTATTCCAAATCTTGTCTACCCTTGTCACAGCCAGTGCAAATCTTAACATCTTTAACTCTACCATGCCCAGCTCTGACTCCTTCCTTTTTGTCAATGCCACTGTCTCCAACCCATATAACATAGCTGGTCTCACTACCCTCTTGTAGACCTTCCCTTTCACTCTTACTGGTACTTGTCTGTCACTAATCACTCCTGACACTCTTCTCCCACCCACTCCATCCTGCCTGTACTCTCTTCTTCACCTCTCTTCCACACTCACCATTACTCTGCGCTGTTGATCCCAAGTATTTAAACTCATCCACCTTCGCCACCTCTACTCCCTGCATCCTCACCATTCCTCTATCCTCCCTCTCATTCAGACACATATATTCTGTCTTAGTCCTGCTGACCTTCATTCCTCTTCTCTCTAGAGCATAGCTCCACTTCTCCAGGGTCTTCTCCACCTGTTCCCTACTCTCACTACAGATCACAATGTCATCTGCAAACATCATAGTCCATGGGGACTCCTGTCTGATCTCATCTGTCAACCTGTCCATCACCATTGCTAATAAGAAAGGGCTCAGAGCTGATCCTTGATAAAGTCTTAGCGCAAAATACAGAGTAATTTGGGAAAGGAAGGGAAGAAATACAATGAAATAAAATGCTACCATGGAAGCATCAAACAGAGAAAACTACAAAACAATTAAGATAAGAACTGCTAGAAGATTACAGAAGAGGGAACAGACCAACAAACATACTTAGAAAGATAGATGTGATAAAAGCAAAGTACAGTATCAGAACATACCAGGCTCTATCACACACTATAAAGACAGCAGCGCACCTAGAAAAAAAATAGAAGTTATGCAGATAATTATAAAGGAAAAGTACAAAATAAGCAATTAATTGACCAAAAAAAAGTTTTATAGAGAACTGGGAAACAAAACAAAAAGAATAGAAACACCATAAAAAAGACGAAAGAGACACATTTTCTAGAAATATTTATGAAGACCCTGTAGAACATAATAAAGATGCTGAATGGATAGAAACTGTAAAAGAAACAGTAAGGAGTTCAAATGTACAAGATATGAAATGGGATAAAGTAACAGCCAGATAAACTGAAATAAAATAAAGAACATTCTGAAATGAAAAAACGTGCCCAGATGCAGTACCTAACTTTTGGTTAAAAGTATTAACATCTTTGCACTAAGATTTAGTCTGAGAAAGAAAAAATGATACTCTTCCTTCAGAGTGAACCTAATATCCACCTTAAAAATATAGACCAATAACTTGCTTTCCAACAATGCATAAACTATTTATAGCAACTGATGCCAAAAGGGTTTATAGTCATTTAGAAGAAAACTCACTCATGGCAATAAAACAAAAGAGTAACAAAAGAAAGTCATATGGAACAAAGGATTATTTGCTGCCAAATAAAGCTTGTTAAAAGTGGGAGAATCTGAGTGCGGCATGGATATATTACAAAAAGCATTTGACAGCATCTCACATTCATGGATAAAGGAGTGATTACAGATGTAATGAGATACATCCGAAACTGTTCAATTACATTACAGTGACTATGAAACGGTCAACTAATTTATAAATAAGCCATGACTTTGTCACCACCATCTTTTTGTCTTGCCCTTTATCAGTTAAAGCTGTTTACTTAACAGTATAGGTCTTGGTTACAGTTTGGCTCAAAGAAGGTAACCTTACATAAATTTCTCTTCTGCATTTTAAGGATAACTTAAAACTGTGTTGGTCATCAGACAAGGAGTTGTAAGCGCAATTGCAAGTGGTTAAAATTTTCTCGGATGATATCAGAATGACATTTAGTCTTGATAAATGTGCAAAAGCAATGTTTAAAGCAGCTAAGAAAAGATCAGTCTAGGACAGGAATGTGACATAAAGAAACTTGAGCAGGAAGGAGTTATAACTATTTGACAATTGAAGGATCATCAATAAAACACAAACACATGCAAATAAAACTCATTAAGGAATACATCAGAAGACTAAAGTTAATATTGAAAACAGCCTTGACTTCCAGGAATAAGGTCCAAGTTATATATCAATTTGTTCGTCCTGTTCTAGCTTACAGTTTTGGTGTGACTAACTGGCCCCAAAAGGTATTAGATCAGTTGGAGAGAAAAAAACAAGAAACATGCTTCATGCTTATCAAATGATATATAAAAATCAGAGTATACCATGATTATGAATTCCTCACACTGAAGGAGGTATGGTTCTCCTCGAAACTGATTGCATGTGTAGATATGCAGTTGTGGAACTACATACACACATATCTGCTGACCTCATAAGATCCAAACATACTGAAAGTTTTACAACTTTGCAACATAAGAAAGTGGAAGTCTAAAATTACCTCTCTGCTTAGTTTAGAAGAAGCATTCAGGTGACAAGCAGGAATGTAAGTCAAATCAGAATTAAGACAAAAATCAGGCAGCAACTGAATGTGCCAAAAAAACTAAAAGAAAGAATATAAGAAGAAGGATCAATGAGAAGGAAACAAATACAGAAAAGCCATAAATATAGTGGCAAGCATAGAGATCTCCTGGAACAACCTCATGTTGATCAGGATTTGACATATGAATGGTTAAGGACAGGTGAGTTGAAACACACAAATGTAGGCTCTGTAAAAAAGAAATGACACTCATGGCAGAGAGCCTATACACTGAAAGGCACAGTAATGTGTCAAGATTGTTGCACTGGAGATTGTGCAAACACTACAATGTAGAAGCAGCTGAGAAGCATTAGAAGCGTGAAGCACAGAGCATTATAGAGAATGATGCAGTGCACATCTCATGGGATCACCCATTACTAACAATTTAACAACAACAAAAAAACTGATGCAATTCATGAAAACAAGACAAAAGTAGCATTGATCATTGAAATTGCTACACCTAGTAATTACAATGTCTCATGCACAGTGACAGAGAGAGAGAAACAGTCAGAAAATATCAAAATTTGCAGGTAGAAACAAGAGCAGTGTGGAAGAAAGATACCCAAACAGTTCCAACAGTAGCAGGAGCAATGGGTCTCATAAAAAAAGGATTTACAGTATTATTTAGGTATGTTACCGATACATGTAACTCTGTATGAACTGCAGAGGGAGTCAATTCTGGGCACATTGCAGGTGCTGCAAAAAGCACGTTTGGCTAACATCAAAGACTGAAACAATACTAATTTCAAGAACTTTAATTCTTGACTTATGAACTGAGTTCATTCTCATCATGGTATTATAAACCCAAAAGACTTGGAGCTGGCTCACTAATATGATACAAGCAGAAGAATCTAACTCCACAAAGTGATCAGTCACTAGTGGAGTCCTGCAGAGATCAGTGCTGGAGTCTCTCCTTTTAGGCATATACCTTTCTGAAGTCAAGGCAAATGGCAAGGGTTTCTGGCTGACCAAGTTTGCAGCCAGCTGCAAATTAGTCATGGTCATGAAATCCCTTGAAGAGACATATACCATTCAAGAGGGCATGATGCAGACCAGCTTTGGTCTAAAACTCAATTTGAAAAAATGCATAATAGTATCCTTTGGAAAGACGGCCACCCCTGTAAATTACCACATTGATAATATGCCCTTAAAAAAGACCCAGTGGTCAGGGATCTGTGAATACATGTTGATGGTAACCTGATTTTGATCACCATGTATCCACTCTGGTGAGAAAATCATGTTATGTTCAACAACTTATAAGTAAGGAAGTAGCATCCATGTCCAAAGAGGTCATTGTTCTGCTGAACTTGGCTCTCATCTGGCCGAGCATTGAGTAAAACGCAGCATTCAGTGTGCATTTGCAACTATAATAACTACAGCATTAGATGGTCAAAATATGGCTGATCAGCATAATTTGTTGGATGGGTAACTTTATAAATATAGATGTTTTCTTTGCATATAACCTGTCAGTGAAATGTTATGTCTGAACAGCATGTTTTCTTTGTATATGTACATCTGCCTTAGACAGCATTACTGCATCTCAGACAAGAGACACCTGCTGGTTTGACCAGTTATCTCATCACATTAATCCTCTATCTGGTAAAAGTCAGGTGGTAATGGCTGCTGGTTCATGTTTGACTCGCAACTGTGTACACTAACAACCTTGTTAAATTGAGTAGTATTTTTAGTCCATCATGTTATGTTTAAGTGCATCATAGTCAAAATATGCATGAACTTCAGTTTTTCATTATGTTTGCTTTCTCCGACTCCACACTTATCTCTTATATACATTTATTTTGCTTTTCTCTGTTTTTTTTCCTGTTATATTCTGAAGCATCATG
Organism: Protopterus annectens; assembly: GCF_019279795.1. Lineage (NCBI taxonomy): Eukaryota > Metazoa > Chordata > Ceratodontiformes > Protopteridae > Protopterus > Protopterus annectens. The sequence continues at coordinate 1,925,970,638 of NC_056733.1, read as the reverse complement.
ACCTGTACTCATCGCTCTGAACAGGATTGTCAATAGCCACACAGGTGGCAGAGGCAGCACCAACACCAGAAGCACCAAGCACATCTGGATCCTAGCCTGCCACAATCACCACCACACTCCCAGGCCCTACATGCATACGTGCTTCAGGTTACAGTGCAATTAATGCTAGCATAGTTGTCCCCAGTGGTAGCAGTAATTGTGGGGTGAAACCTCTGTTACTTATGGGCAAATAGCAGACATTGTGGGGAAGATAATTGATAGAAGGTAAAATGACTGAATTGACCAAAATGAGAAACTACTCCAGCAACTCACACAGTCGTGTCCCTCTCCAGCACTGTCTACACCATCTGAGGCAGGGATATGTAATATCTATTCTCCAGGTGGTAAATAATCACCCACTGGATCTCAGCTGGCATAGACTGCTGTTATGAACTTCACATCTTATCCCCTAATCTTGTGTTCTCCTCACTTTTTTGTCCATGTCCACCCTGTTGGTTGTTCAGTCCTTCCCCACTATTGCCTTTCTTCTACTTGTATGATTTATCCTCGATCAACATGCCCCCCCACCTCCCTCTGTTACAACACACACTGTCAGATATGTATGATTTCCCCTGCAACCTAACCTCATGCTCTTCCCTTCCTCTTATGTCTCTTGTTTCCTTCACCAACTTTCCTTCTCATTATGCATGAAAAAGGAGCACCTGTCCCACAAAAAAAGAAGTTGCCCCACATTCCCTATCTCCATCATGTTCATTTCTTAGTTGCTCACCTTTTGTTCTATCCTCTGCTTGCTTCCCCCTTTCATTTCTTTTTTGTGCAACCATTTTCAGAGTTTAATATGGTAAAAAAAAAAAAAAACTCACATGTGGCCATATAGCGCTGCTAAATAAATTGCCTTTCCTAATCATACTGTGCATGGCAGGTCACAGAGAGCACAGATGAGGTCCATGTACATAACAAGTACTGGCACTGATTAAGTAACAACCACTATCATCCACTATGTATAATGGCCTCAGCTGTCATAAGGTATGCAAATAATCTGAGCATCATTGCATAACAGTCTGCACATGCAACATAGAATAAAGCTGATACCATTAATGTGAGTGCTTCAGCAGCTCTGACTGTAACCACAGGGATTTTCTAAGGGGAAGTTGGGATTATTGAGGATTCAAGTCCCCTCAGGGTGCTTGCTTCATGATATTTGCACAGATACAGTGGTCAGGCACAGCTGATGTCATAAGTGATTTTGGAAAATATATTTTACTTTTTCTATAGCCCACCCATCAGTATTTATCTTCATTACTTGCAATTGATTTCTGTATGTTTTAAAACCCCTTCCTTATTATTTTCCTCATCCCTGATTCTACCGCCACCTCTCTTTGCAGTCTTGACAATGTCATACGTTTGTTTCTTTGGGCTTACTACATTGTACAAGTATCTTAACTTTATGTATCTATGTTTGAATGAAAACAATAGAGCAGCACACAAACCTCATGACCATGAAGAGCAGTCACAAACCTTTTTCTCTTGTCACAAGTGTACATGCTAGATCATGCCAGCTGCACTTGATGCCCGTGTATGACAGATGTGCACTACTGCTCTTTGTACTACCCTGCTGCTACAGTGTGTTCCTATACAATCTACCCACAGGTCCCTGCTGCAGCCATGAAGAGGACCTTTCTTGTGCTGTGCATTGTGCACACTTCCATGGCTACATGCATTGTTAATGAACACTGGGGCTCCTTACACCCACACAGTAAACAGAACAGGATTGACTGTGATCACAAATGTAATGCTGCTGCATCCCCAAGCACATTCCAACTCCGGCCTACAATTCAGAAGTAAGAAGTCCCCCTATACATTACAGAAGAAATGCAGCTTGTTCTTCTACCCAAGCATATGACTTTAAGTCCCTGAAATATCTTTAAATAAAATAATATTGCAAGACAATAGCAAGAAAATAAATGAACTACACAAACCAAAAGATTTGATTTTTTTTTTTTTACATATCAGTCTGCTCTGCCAGTTTCCTCAAGAGAAGAACAAATGTGTGCAATCAAAAAACATAGAACAAATGAAAAGAAAAAAGGAGAACAAAATCAGACCTCCTCAAACTAGTCTACTAAGTCAGCTGTGTCAAGAGTATAACAACATGTAAATATTTTACACCTTACTATCGTATTATAAGCATTTGATACATTTGAGAGCTTGTTCAGTGTCTGTTAGCTTGGATTTCGCACTAATTTCCTCTTTCTTGTCATTTCTGCCAGAGAACTCCATAGAATATCGTATGTTTTTCATGTTTTCTTTCTATTAAACAGCATATCAAATTTAGTATTCCTATAAAAACAAGTGTAGACATGAATGGTTTACATCTGCCTACATAGCATGCTTTCAATATAAATAGCTAATGCATTAGTCAGTGACTGCCTTTATGTAGATGTTGTAAGTTTCCCCAAGTGGTTAACAGGAGCAAGTAAATATTAAATGTATTATCAATAATTCTACTATGAAAGAATGCAGTACTCTTTAAAGGCCAATGTACTACTTTAAAATGATTTTAAATAATGTATGCTTTCAGCAGTCTGCAGTTTGTTACTTTGCCTCACATGCTGAACACTTTGACATGGTGAAGATTTGAAAGGCATGAAGGGGACAACCACAAATGCTGTTTAAACAAACACATACTATTTGTAAGGTTTATCTATAGTCTCAAATGTTTTTTTTTCCAGACTACAAAACAGTTGTCACTTTTACAGAAGTAAAGGTAACAAGTATCTGGTTTTATAAACATAGTTTTGATGCCCTTTATCATTTTAATGCCTATGCATTCACTTTTCAATTGTCTGAATATCTGAACATGCAAGGTCAGTAAGACATAACATTTAGATTTTCCATGCTGTACAAGCTATTCCAAACTAGAATCAGTTTGCTGCTCTATGATAAAGCTGATGGGCAGAATTTAATAGATTCTCCTGTGATAAGGTACCCACTTTGCTTATTTTCCAGTTATTCTGCTTCAATTACCCCTTCTACCTTGCAGCAATGGATGGAAAAACAAACTACTCTTTTTATTCTAAGCCATGTGCATAAAAATGTTGCAAACACTCAATAAAATTTCTACTCCTAGATAGTACATGACTCAATGAATCATTAATAACCCTGCAAAATATTTATTTAAACACTGATCACAATTTTATTTTATTTTAATTTGTTAACTGGGGTAGGGCACTTAATCACAAATGACCATTTTCAGCGTCCTTTTCAGCCCTGAGAGAATTTCCAGAATAATGCCAATTAGACAATTCTAAAGATAATCAAAAGTATAGCATTATAGAAGACAGATGTTGAAATTATACAAACGTAAATGATACAAACATGTAAACACCAAGGTTGTATCAAGTACATAGTGGGAGTCTGAGGGGAATAATTTCTTCTCCTACACAAATACAATGGAAAATGCTTACTGCAGTACATGTTGACCTTTTGTTCATTTTTTTTTATTTAATTTATCTGTTCTGTTACTAATATCTCAGTATGCCCTGACAAAATGGCTTACATTTTTGCTCAAATGCATATTGGGATAGCCAGTTTCAGTGACCAGCACTTCAGAATGTTTTATTACACATAGAATCTTGAACCCTCTTCCACAGCTCATATTCTCCTCACACAATGGGCCAGAGTCAGTTTAAGTGATAAGTCACTAAGGGCAACTCTCTTTGGAATTAGACCGATTAATGCTGCAGTCATTTCTTAATACTTACTTTTGCATCCATTTATTTCACTTGATTCTCCGTACTAGTCTTTTATAATTTCAAATGAGCCATTTTTTCTGTTAATACTTACATATACATCTTGTATCAGTAGTAAACGTACCCATGTCTATCATCACCTTTTCTAAAAACATTGGATTTATGTTACTGCCAGCCTACATGTTCTCTATCATATTATCATTAAAATGCCTAAATACTATTTATGTTTAGATGATGCATTTTCTTACACCAGAATTATCAGACTCCAACATATTTCACAGGTGTTTTTCTGTCTACACACACCTTCCTCCCTTTACCAGAGGCAGGTACATTTCCTCATCTATCAGTGAAGTTTAAAAGTTATTTGAGGACATTTAAGTACTGCTTAAGTTTAATGAAATGACTGAAATGACCAATTAACAAGTTTAGCCTACCTGTAAGTTGCCTAATATGTAAGTGCTTCTTAAACATTCAAAAAGTGCATTTTCAAATATAAAAAAGCATTAATGGTTCCACAGATTTTCATAACATATCATTATAATTAAATGAAATTGATTTTGCTTTTATTACAGTCCCTTTCATTAAACAAATATGCAGTGGGTTTGTATATGTGCATAATAATTACAAGGATATACAAATCTAATTGCTTCTTGCATAATTGTTTTCTTTTCAACCCTTGGCCATGCCTGTAATTTTACAACTGTAGTATCTGTGCCTTTTGCATTCATGCTAACTCATAAATTCCCTGGTAAATGAGCTTAGTTCAATTTAAGTGGCTGCCAATTAATGAACTATTGTAACACACGTACAGTTCAATATTTATAAAAGTGTAAGAAATGGAATGTGAAGCAAAATACAAGTGCAGATGAGAATCATCGCAGAGGGGTATTTTCTGAGGCTGCAGAAATAAAATAATAATACTATAGCCTATAATCTATAAAAATAAGTATCTGAACTGGTAGTTTAGATAAAATAACAATGTCTTAAAATGAAACAGTCATATTAACATAGTACAAAGTAAACCACGTTTGTTTATTTTATTCCTTTTCTAACAGAAAAATGTGAGCTGCTCTTGTATGACCTTCTTCAAATATAAGTTTAACAAAAAGAAAACAAAGTACTGCAAAAGAATATAGCGAAGACAATAAATAACACAGTACAACAAACACAACAAAGTGTAGCAAAAAAAAACCTAGATCAAATGTACTAAATCCTTCCTGTGTCGCACAGAACAAAGTGCCTTTAAAAAAGATGGAGATATCACTGCAAGAAATACAGAAGTTTATGAAAGGACAAAAGAAGAAGGGACATGCCATGGGCTCCTCATTTACCAGTGGTGATATATGTTTGAAGTAGGGATATTTTCATAAGGAATTTTGCCCTATCAGCTAATTTTTTGTACCTGCAACTACTGTTCCATCTTCATGGAAGAAAGCTCTTGTTTCAGTAAGCTGGTCCAATCCAGTTTTAAACAATTATTCTAATTTCTTTAAGTATATTTTCACCCAAAAGACAGATACATTTCTCCTAATCTTAATCCATTTATAACAGATGGCTTTCACACCTGGTCAAGCTACCTCTGATAAATTCTTAAAAGCTTCCCTCATTTTAGAAGAGGAGCTTTGGAAATAGTTTCCTTCTAGCCAGACATGTATGCAAAGAAGGCATTTGACCTGGTAGAGTGTTATTACTTTTTTATTCTGACCAGATACCTTAATATGATCAAGGCTTTGCACTTGGACTCTGTCTCCCAAATACAAATTTGAGCAAGGCTGTCAGTGGTATTTGAAATCTTCAATAGGACAAGACAGCGTTGCCCATTGTTAACTCTATTTTTGCCATATATCAGATGCCAGTGGCAGTCAAACATGGGTCATCAACACTTTCATGGTAAAGTCTACATGTACAACTCTTTCTCTGGATATACAACTTAACTGTCTATTTACCTAGCCCTGAAAAATATTTCTTCCTTTTGTTGCATTATCTTATCTCAGTAGGCTGCTGCATTACATAATTAATGTTAGGAAAATTAAAGCTATAAAGATTAACTATATTCTTAGAATAGATTTCTTATGAGAGTACTCCCTAATGGATGACAATAATTATTACATATATAGGTATCAGGTTAAACAGATAGTCTGTCAGATTCCATAAGTTTGATATAAAAGGACATTTTTATGAAAATAAAAAGATTGCTACAAAGACGGAAGGGCTTTTCACAGAGTGTAAGATCCATCCATCCACCAATCCATCTAATCACAATCCCTTTTCCAATTTTTGCACATAGGGTTGGAGTGTCCCCTCAACAGTGACAAGCATTTATAAAGCCAAAGTTCACAACGCAAGATGGTTAGCCCTGCTGTGTTTGTCCTTTCATACCACTCACACACAATCACACCAGTTTACAATTTACAGTATACAATCCATCTATTGCATGTCTCTGGAAAGTGGAAGGAAACAGGAGAACCTGGAGAAAACCCACTCAAAGAGAGGGAGAACATGCCGACTCCACACAGAAAGCACCCCAGCTGAGAACAGAACCAGAAAACCTCTTGTTGTGAGCCTTCAACGTTATCTGCTGCACCACTGTCCTGCCCTCACAGAGTATACTGAAAAGGCATAATAATGTGGCAAAACTGTTGCACTGGGGATTGTGCAAACATTATGGCACTGAAGTGGCTGAAAAACACTGGAAACATGAGCCACAAAGCATCATAGAAAATGATGCAGTTTATATCACATGGGATCACCCATTAAAAACAGATGCTTGAAAACCAGATATAGTGGTCCAAGAAAAGAAGACAAAAGTAGCACTGATCATTGAAATTGCCACACCTAGTTACTACAGTGTCTTGCATACAGAGAAAGACAAAGTCATAAAATATCAGGATCTGTCTTCAGAAATGAGAGCAATGTGGAAGAAAGGTACCCAGACAGTTCCAATAGTAGTAGGAGCAATGGGTCTTATAAAAAAGAGTTGACAATTGTATTTAGATATGTTACCAGTACATGTAACTCTGTACGAGTTGGAAAAGGAGTCATTACTGAGCACATTGTGGGTGCTGCGAAGAGTACTTTTGGCTGACATCAATGACTGAAACAATACTAATTTCATGAACTTGAATTGTACTTTGACTAAGGAATGGGGTTCATTCCAGCATAGTATTAGAAACCCAAAGGATTTGGAGATGCAGTTTATACAACCTCAGATGCAATTCACATCTCAGGGGCTTCCAGTGACTCCACCTAATCAGTTTGTTTTACTTGTTGTTGTTTGTCTTTTGGCTTTTCCCGGTAAGGGGTCGCCACAGCAGAACATCGGTTCGCTAATGATTGGCAGTAGATTTTTTTTTTTTTTTTACGAACCGCCGAGGTGCCAGCTTGATGCCTAACCTTCAATGAAGGCACGCCCATTTATGCACGCATGTCTTTCGAACGCTACCCAACCAGGGGGGAGGACATGCAGACTCCACACAGAAGGCACTCCCAAGCCAAGCCGAGAATCGAACGGGAGAACCTCTTGCTGTGAGGTAACAACGCTATCGCCGTTCCACTGCGGCATTAATCAGTTTGTTTTACAATTCTTAAAAAAATATCCCAGTAGTTGTTACATTTGTGAGAAACCATTAATATAATTGGAAAAATGTTGACTCTGCCCTTCATTTAAAGTGTCTAGATTGATAATGCTCTACAGAGTGCTAGCTAATGAGCATTGGTAAATATGGAAGTATAGGTAATCAAAAAGGGAGGAATCCCAAATCATTTTGGAATTCATGTAGGTTATCTGTTGGTCTGTATAAGAAAGGAACCCTGAGAAGATGCTTGACTTCCTCTCATTGGTTTATAAAATGTTTTGAAGATGCATTAGAGGCTCAGTCACAAGGCAGCTGGTCCATTGTAAAGATTTGCTGTACCACTGTGAGGAGTTGTAGACCAAAGTATGCTTGTTACTTAGCAATTCTTTGTGGCCAAGTGCAAGGGTGTGTAAGAGTTTAGAAATATCTTTAGACAGTAATGTTAAGAGAAAAAAAGATTAAAATGAAGAAGGAAGATAGGACCTTGTGGTTAAACTGGATACTGGTAGGTAGGAACAATGGCTATTCAAAGAGTGGAATGATAATTAATATTTACAGGATGTTGCTGAGAGATAGAATGAAAAAAATGAAAAAGATTAGGTTGGCATGGAGGAAGAAATTATAGCTTTTCTTTCTGAAGTAAACATAGACTGAAGTGTTAAAAGTTCACAGATATGCTCCTTAGTCCTGGACATATCATTTTTGGTCACTGTGTATTTCTGTTCTCCAGCCAGATTAGTTAGGATATGTCTGCTGACTCTTTCAGTATGTTGAAGGTGTGATGAGGGAAAGTGGGGATGCTGACTACGCATATTCTGGGAATGTCAAATATCAGTATTTTTCAAGCATCCATACAGGAGATATTAGATTAGGTTATGACCCAGTCTATTAAACCTGACCTCTAAACCATTACTGATAGGACAATCAGCCATGCCTCAGAAATCAGATAAGGACATACTTTATTTTATCATGTTACTGGTGAAAAAATGTATTACTTACAGGTGGAAACAAAGGAAAATGCCTGCCAGAGCTAGGAGATCTTCTGAAAACAATGGAAGATTCTATGGATGCTGAACTGGCCACTGAAGATATCGCTTTGAAGAAACAAATATCAAAATGTTCACGTTGGTCCCTTTGTATATCATCAATAAACAGGGATCTTAAAATAACTTGTGGTGGTCTCTGGGAATACTAAATAGTATATTCAGATTTAGTCAGTTGTAGCTAGTGACTTCCAACAAAAATGAATGGATGGGGTTAAATGGAATGGGAGGTAGCTGCATGATGGCAGCACAATGATTGTTTAATTGTGACTGAACAATGACTGGGTCAGTCACTTTCATCCACAAATGATCTCAGTCCCCACTCAGTATAGCCACTTTATTGACTGTATACCACTGAGATGACACTTTTTGATCAAATAAAAAATAGGTGCATAGGTGAGCACTAGTCTAACTGCCCTGAAGGGCCATTTTAAACATACCCACTAACCCTATAACAGAATGAAACATTATGATGTATGCTTCTCCAAATTCAGTTCAGATAAATAAGAAATAATTGTTTTTATATTAGGGAACTGCACAGAAGAAGAAGAATGGTCTCCATAGTGCATTTCTACTTGTGATATTCAGATACATATTAGCCCTGCCAAACCAGATCCATGGCTGTTTAAATATAACAAAATAATAGAAGGGGGCCAGTCAATTTCATTCACCGACTGGCCGTATCCCAAACTTACAGCCATTTTATTGCATTAGTAGACTTTAGATGTCAATTTTTGACTGAATGAATGAATGAATGAATGAATGAATGAATAACTACATCATTTATTGCTACAATAATGTACTTCTGTTTATTTTTGTAAAATGCATACATTGCAGTCCATTGCAAATGTTCATACTACATACATTAGATTTGTCCATCAGTTACAGTCACTTTATAAATGGGTACATTTGATAGCTCTAATTGCAATCAAATAAATAAAGAACAGATAAAAAGCCACATTAATACATACATACATACATATATATCAGTTTGTTGTCAGACACATAGACAACCCACTTCAGCCCCACCTGTGTGTCTCCATGTGTAAGTTCACATGAGCATACACACACATGCTCGCACCATACACAAACAGATACCTACCAACTACTGCAACTTTACTGACTCTTTTCCAACAGCGTATGTCTCATGCGTCTGGTTGTGATCAAATGAATATTGAAATACCTTGTGCTTGAGATACATGCTGTCCCCCTATCAGCAATCTAGCAAGGTAAAGAAATCCAAACAGAACAGGAGGGAATACCCAACCGGAAAGCCCTACGTGAACTACCCAGTCTCTCCTCGCTCAGCCTCACAGTGTAGGTGACAACCTACAGTTATTTTAGGTATTTAACTAAAACTTGTGAGTGCTTTAAAGTAGTACTAATTGTAAGGGCCAGCACACCCATGGCCCTACCCCTTAGACCATCTATTAATATCTTACTTTTTCCTCCTTTACCTCCTATACTAGTGAATTTAATGTAATTCCTATATATACCACTAGAGGGTAGCTGAACTCAAGGCATATAAAGCTGTTTCTTACTGCCAGCCAAACACCTCTAGCTCTGCGGACTAACCTCTCTCAGTTACTCCTGTTAGTACTCTTACTTCAAGTAATTACCCCCACCCCATGAATGATTTTAAAAGGAATTAACCTTGTTAGTCTTAAATATAAATAAACCAGACAGCTTATTCTACTATCACTTACTACTCCTGTTATAGAACTCCTTAATTAACTCTCTAAACAACCTTACTTTTCCTGCTATAGAACTCTTTAATATTACCTTTTCCCCTACATATCTATACTAAAAGCTCACCCTCTTATGTCTTATGATAAGTAAATACAGAAAGTGCCTCTTACCTACTCAAAGCTTGTAGAACACCGTCTCACTGTATAACTGATTGCCTCTCAGCCTCTCTCAACTGTGTCCTGCTCTGTTTGCCCTGCGGGCTCACTCTGCTCCCCTACCCTACCCCCAATTCCCACACACCCCCAGTGGTCCTAAACTTATACTTCTTTAACCACACCCTCTCTCCCATCCAACCAATCCCATTCACCATCCTTTTCACAAAATTAACCACACCCATACATTTTTCTATCAGTTACATTAACTCACTACTTATAGCAATTTACCATATCCCTTTTCTTTTAGCTAAGTATTAGTTCCCTTCTTTTGACACTCTCCTTATCCAATACCACCTTTTTTCTTAATTTCAGACTTCACTCCTGAAACTTCTTATACATAATCTCAACAAGATGCCTTTAGTAGTAAAAATTAATATAACCAAATCAAGACTCATAGCTTTAATTTCAATTGCCCTCACCTCTGCCTACCTCATTACCTCCTTTGAAAAACTGTACTATTACCATTTTAACTACTCTCTTAAAACAAATAGCAATACATACTCCTATACTCCCTAATAGTCAGACTAATATTACTTCCATTCCCAGCTATCTACTACCTAAATACCATAGACTCTCCCACATTAAATACAATAAACTCACAGTAAAGAAAGTAAAATATCAAACCAACTTTATAAATACTTCTGCAATAAAACTAAATAATCCCTCCTTAAAAGATGGTGACATCCACCCTAACCCTGGCCCTAACTATCCTGCTACCCTAATAACTAACCCTGGCCCTTCAAATCCTGCTACCCTAATAACCCAACCTAAACTCCCTAACTCTTTCCTAATAGGACATCTGAATATCCGTAGTATTAATAACAAAGTAGCCCATCTCCATGCCATTCTAGATATTCACTGCTTTGACATCTTCTGCCTGACAGAAACATGGTTAAAAGCAGAGACCAAAGACAATGAAATCAATCCCCAAGGATATAATATATTAAGACAAGACTGAATAAAAAGTAAGGGTGGGGGAGTAGCAGTTCTATTCAAAGATGGAATTCAAATCTCCACTCTACCATACAACTCACCTCAGCATAGTAAGGCAGAAGTCCTTATCACCAGATTTCAAATCAACCAAAATAAATCTTTATATATCATCTGTATCTACCTACCGCCCGGTAATAATATCAATACTATAGAGGATATTCTAAGCTGGGTGTCCTTACCCCCAAGAAACAATAATACTTGGTGATTTTAATACTGACTGGAAAGTTGTAAACGCTGATAGTCCTACCTCCCATATCAAACTTCACAGCTTTAGTCAAACAATCACCTCCACAACTAGAATTAATAAACCAAACAAGAAAAAGAGCACCTTAGACTGGTTACTTATAAATAAACAGAAACAAGCTTACAAGGTAGGATCTCTGCCAGACGATGTAAGCGATCATACTTTGACTTACATCCTAAGGCAAAAAAATGATATCTCTAATCCCCCCACATATAGGATTGCACATACCAACAGACACTTTAACCCAGTATTAATCCAAAATGATCTTAGTGCCTGTGACTGGAACCCTTTAAAAACTCTACCACTTGAAGAAGCTGTTAAATACCTAAACTCTAAATTCTTATCTATCCTTGATAAGCACGCACCCAAATGGTCCATTAGAATGAAGTCCAAACCAGCCCCCTGGCTTTCTAAAGAAACCAGACAGAAAATTTTACTTAGGAACAAGTCTTGGGCTAAATGGAGAGCTAACAAAAATATCTCAGATCAACAAATTTTTAGGCAGTTGAGAAATAGTACAAAAAAGGCAATACTTACAGACAAAAAGAACTACTACTGTAAACTACAGCAAAATTACCAAAACAATCCCCAGAAGTTCTGGTCTAGTATAAATAAACTCCTGTTCCCAGGCCACTTGCGTACACCTATCCCATTACAGGCCAAACCAATACCCCCCACCAAACTGCCAATACCTTCAATACCTTCTTTACTGAGATCATACAATCACTAGCCAGTCAACTAATCCCAGACAACTCAAGCCTTCCCACCACCATACCTGGCACTCTACCAACATTCCATCTGCAACCCATCTCAACCACTCTCATCTACAAATTCATCCAAAAACTTAAACCTTGTACTCCTTCGGCTGACCAGCTACCATCTGAATACCTGCAAAAAGCAGCCAAAGTAATTTCCTATCCCATATCCATCCTCATAAATAGAACTATTAAGGAAGGAATCATTCCAGACATCTGGAAAATCTCCCATATTATCCCCTACACAAAGGGGGTAACTCAAATGATTACTCTAACTAACGGCCAATAGCTCTTTTATCACCCTTAGCAAAAATTATGGAAAAATGCATTCACCAACAAGTATTAAACCATTTATCTCAACATAACATAATAGCAAACTGCCAGCATGGCTTTAGACCATCCGACAGCATCACAGCTGTCCTATTATCCTTTACAGAAGCCATCGATAGAAGTCACAATAAAAACAACCTCTCATCTGCACTCTTTATTGACCTCTCAAAAGCTTTTGACATGGTAAACCATGCCCTTCTTATCAATATTCTTGAATCCCTTTCCCTTGACTGTCTGGCAGTTAAATGGTTCAAGTCCTACCTTACCAATAGTCAACAGGCAGTTCTCTGGGAAAATAATATATCATCCCTTCTGCCAGTCACCCTCGGAGTCCCTCAGGGCTCTATTCTAGGTCCACTTCTTTTCTCGCTGTTTATAAATGACCTCCATGTAGCTATTCCACAAGCCACCTGCATTCATTATGCAGATGATTCTACACTAGTATGCTCAGCAAACCACCCCATCAGAGCTACATTCTCTAACTCAGAATGTATTTAACATAGTTGAAACATGGTTCACAAAACATTGCCTCCTTCTCAATGCTAAAAAAAACTAAGCTCCTTCTCTTTACACCCACCAGTAAGTCTTCCCCCATATATTTCTCTGTCATTTCCAGTAATGGCACAATTATATTCCCTGACTCTACCACTAAATTGTTAGGAATTACTATTGACAATAACCTTACATTTGACAGCTACATAAATAACACCATAAAAACTGTCAACAGAAAAATAGGCTCCTTGTATAGAATTAAACCTTTCCTAACTCCAATAGCCAGAACCAAGATTTCACACTCCCATTTAATTTCCACTCTTCTGTACACCTCACCCATATATACTAACCTAAAGAAAAATCTTATCAAACTAATTCCTATAACAACATCGTCAAATTTGCCACCGGCAATCCCTTTAGAACTCACCACTGTCTGAATCTAATGTAGTTAGGCTGGCTTGACCTTCAAAACCATCTGAAAGTCTCCCAACTCACCATTGCCCACAAGATATTTTATCAACCTAAAAGCACTCCTATACTCTCCAATCTCATAATCCCCTACAAAAATCAAAATTCCCTACACTCTTCCAGCAGACTTCTTGCTAGCATAAGCAAGTCCAACAACATGGCTGGAGATTCTCTGTTTTCCAACTCTGTGGGAAAAAACTGGAATCTACTGCCTAATGAACTAACTTTACTTTCTTCACTGCCTCTCTTTAAACAAAACCTCAAAAGACACCTCAAAACACACTGGTTATGCCCCTGCAGCAACCCTGATTAACCTTCTGCTTCACTACTGATATTTCCTCCTCTAGAATCATAACTTTAATTCACACTCCTTGGAAGGACTGTAACTGCTGAACACAATTCAACATACTGGTGTAATCTATCCTGCTTGATGCTCTGAAAGTCCACATGAATCATACTGTATAATAATTTATCCTGTACGTTTTGTCACCTTTACTATTGTAAATACCTACTTTATTTTATTATTACTTCCTGTATTTTTAGTATTCTTTTTTTATTGAAATCCTTTCATTTACTATGTAATAATATGGATTTTTAATTTTTAATTTCAGTTTTTATTTGTTACTACTGGAGCTTTTCTCCCCGGGCCTCTACTGAAAATGGAAATAGATCTAGTTGGACTAGCCCGGTTAACAAATGTAAAATAAAATACATAAATAACAAAAGTAAGATATTTTGGGTCACTGGCTGCAGCATCACTGTACAAAACAACTTTAGTCCGACCATAAAGAAAAAGACTTACTGCTCAATAACAATTAAAACATAAATTTATTAAAACACATATATGCACGCGCTCGCGTGCGCATGCGCACACACACACACACACACACACACACACACACACACACACACACACACACACACACGCTATATTAGTGGGTCAATCCACAGCTGTTTTCACTTTATTTCAGGTTGTATCATGTACATATCACTTGAGGTAGCCTAAGCCAGTAGATATTGGCTTTTCACTGCTTCCTCCAGCAGCTCAGCCTACCTCTAGAATAGTGCCATTTCTTCTAATATTAAAACAGTGGGATGACCTATATCAAAGCATAATTCCCTTGCTCTCCATTTAAGTACACTCCTCTGTGGTGGTAACTCTGTAAATGTTTTGGAATAGAGCCTAGTTGACTAAGCTGACTTTTTTTCTTTTCCTCTTTTTAAAAAACCTTGGGTGTATGCAAGCACAATGTATATTGCTTCATGACCCTATTTTCTGGGCTTGGAAAATTTACTCCTTTCAGTCACCTGCAGCCAGAAAATCCATTACTAAAAGAATGGCTATTCCTATCATAGCCTAAGCTTCAAAAAAAAAAAAAAAAAAACTCTTCCAAACAAACCACCTCTAGGAAGAACTTCCTTATCCTAACTGCTAATCTGCAGTTATCTCCCGAAATAGCAAATAATCTTCCTAGTCTATAAAGGGCAGACCTAAAGTTAAGATCCCTCTTATTCAAACTACTTAAAGAAAACTGATTCTTCTTTCTAGCTCTTTACTTTACTATAAGACAAAGATCCT
>NC_056733.1:1925938003-1925950503 GCF_019279795.1 Protopterus annectens | reverse complement strand
TACTATGTTGTACAGAAAAAAGGCAGTAAAGGCAGAGCAGATGAGGAAGCTAGAGGTCATGGAAATAAAGTGCCTGAGAAGTGTGTACGACGAACACTGTGGGACAGATGAAGAAATGAGGACATAAGAACAGAAACCAAAGTAGCTCCAATTGCAGAAAAGATCAAAGAGAACAGATTATGGTGATTCAGTTATACATGTATAAATGCAGAAGACAATCTGGTGAAGAAGATATGGGACAGTCAGGAGGAACGTTTATAAATTATTAAATATTAAATATTAAATAATAAAATGTCACAACTAATATATTCCATATAGTAAATTATCATATAACATATATTATTATTACATAGCTTCCTCCATATACACTCAAAATTATTAAAATACTTAAACTCAAATATTAAATTAATCTTGAATTTTATTACGAGTCAATGCTTTTAATTTTAAAATTGGCCCTATAGAACTTCTTTCATTTAAGCCTGGCATACAATCAGCTTGTAATTAATTTTCCAGGTAAGTTCTCTTTCTTCTAAAATTAAGTTCCACGGGGTTCTTTCTTCTATCTCCACTTGATCTATTACCATATAATTAAAATTATGATTATTACATTCATTTATATGTTTTGCTAGCTGTTGTTTAATTTTTTATTTTTATGGCATATTCATGCTCATAAATTCTCTGAGTGAATGTTCTCTTAGTTTTTCCTACATAAAAGGAGACACAAGAATTACAACTTGCAAGGTAAACAACTGCTTTAGATTTACAGTTAAACTTCTTTTTAATATAATACTTCTTATCACGTATAGTGAAACTATCTCCTTCTTGAATTTTAAAGCACCATTTACATGCTCCACATCTATGGTTTCCACTCTTCCACATCTGGAAGGACTCTCTGACTGTTAGTAGGAACTGACAGCCCCTTAGCATAGCATAGCATGTACAACTAATATGGGGTCTGAATAGACAAATGATAAATCAGCAAGCAGAGGAAAATAGTAGAATTGAAGTCATCCTCAAGTCTTGGTAAGTACCTTCATGAGGTGGACCCTGTTTTTCACAAAATTTCACCAGGACGATACTGATACATAGACTGTATTTTATATAGATATATCAAGGACAGAAGCAGGTTAAAAAATAAAAAAGATAGCTGGATGCAAAACCTAGGATAAAAAGTGCCCAATCCTGCATTAATTAGATTTACTGCATCACACCAGAGATTTAAATGGTAAATTCAAAACACACATTTTTTCATGATGCTATTGCCACATAGTATTGGCATAATTCTCCAATTTACCATACCGGTGGACATTCATGTACAAATAAGTACAGATAAGACAGTGGTAATGGCAGCAAATTGAGGAAATCAGAATACGCTGAGAACTGAGATAGAAGGGAAGATAGTGGAACAAGTTAATAGCTTCAAGTACATGGACGAGGTGGCTGAGGAGGAGGGAAGTCTGAATGAAGAGGTCATGTTTAGAATCAGAGGGGCTGCAGCCAACTGGTATAGAGTGTCAGGTGTAGTATATGACAGAAGAATCCCAAAGAAGCTGAAAAGTAAGATGTACAAAACAGTGATGGGAACAGAACTACTATGTTGTACAGAAAAAAGGCAGTAAAGGCAGAGCAGATGAGGAAGCTAGAGGTCATGGAAATAAAGTGCCTGAGAAGTGTGTACGACGAACACTGTGGGACAGATGAAGAAATGAGGACATAAGAACAGAAACCAAAGTAGCTCCAATTGCAGAAAAGATCAAAGAGAACAGATTATGGTGATTCAGTTATACATGTATAAATGCAGAAGACAATCTGGTGAAGAAGATATGGGACAGTCAGGAGGAACGTTTATAAATTATTAAATATTAAATATTAAATAATAAAATGTCACAACTAATATATTCCATATAGTAAATTATCATATAACATATATTATTATTACATAGCTTCCTCCATATACACTCAAAATTATTAAAATACTTAAACTCAAATATTAAATTAATCTTGAATTTTATTACGAGTCAATGCTTTTAATTTTAAAATTGGCCCTATAGAACTTCTTTCATTTAAGCCTGGCATACAATCAGCTTGTAATTAATTTTCCAGGTAAGTTCTCTTTCTTCTAAAATTAAGTTCCACGGGGTTCTTTCTTCTATCTCCACTTGATCTATTACCATATAATTAAAATTATGATTATTACATTCATTTATATGTTTTGCTAGCGCGTTGTTTAATTTTTTATTTTTTATGGCATATTCATGCTCATAAATTCTCTGAGTGAATGTTCTCTTAGTTTTTCCTACATAAAAGGAGACACAAGAATTACAACTTGCAAGGTAAACAACTGCTTTAGATTTACAGTTAAACTTCTTTTTAATATAATACTTCTTATCACGTATAGTGAAACTATCTCCTTCTTGAATTTTAAAGCACCATTTACATGCTCCACATCTATGGTTTCCACTCTTCCACATCTGGAAGGACTCTCTGACTGTTAGCAGGGAACTGACAGCCCCCTTAGCATAGCATAGCATGTACAACTAATATGGGGGTCTGAATAGACAAATGATAAATCAGCAAGCAGAGGAAAATAGTAGAATTGAAGTCATCCTCAAGTCTTGGTAAGTACCTTCATGAGGTGGACCCTGTTTTTCACAAAATTTCACCAGGACGATACTGATACATAGACTGTATTTTATATAGATATATCAAGGACAGAAGCAGGTTAAAAAATAAAAAAGATAGCTGGATGCAAAACCTAGGATAAAAAGTGCCCAATCCTGCATTAATTAGATTTACTGCATCACACCAGAGATTTAAATGGTAAATTCAAAACACACATTTTTTCATGATGCTATTGCCACATAGTATTGGCATAATTCTCCCATTTACCATACCGGTGGACATTCATGTACAAATAAGTACAGATAAGACAGTGGTAATGGCAGCAAATTGAGGAAATCAGAATACGCTGAGAACTGAGATAGAAGGGAAGATAGTGGAACAAGTTAATAGCTTCAAGTACATGGACGAGGTGGCTGAGGAGGAGGGAAGTCTGAATGAAGAGGTCATGTTTAGAATCAGAGGGCTGCAGCCAACTGGTATAGAGTGTCAGGTGTAGTATATGACAGAAGAATCCCAAAGAAGCTGAAAAGTAAGATGTACAAAACAGTGATGGGAACAGAACTACTATGTTGTACAGAAAAAAGGCAGTAAAGGCAGAGCAGATGAGGAAGCTAGAGGTCATGGAAATAAAGTGCCTGAGAAGTGTGTACGACGAACACTGTGGGACAGATGAAGAAATGAGGACATAAGAACAGAAACCAAAGTAGCTCCAATTGCAGAAAAGATCAAAGAGAACAGATTACGGTGATTCAGTTATACATGTATAAATGCAGAAGACAATCTGGTGAAGAAGATATGGGACAGTCAGGAGGAAGGAAAGAGGAAGCAAGGGCAATCAGCAAGGAGGTGGATGGATTGTGTGACAGAAGATCTGCGACAGTCAGGTATGAATGCTAAAGAAGGCAAAGGTGTATCACTGAATCAAGAGAGATGGCGACAGTTAACATGATACCCCAATCCCATGTAGAAAATGGTAACAAAGGGGGGTGATGTTGATAATGTTGATGTGTGTGCTTATGTGCATATCAATTTTCAACAACATGCACACCTGTTTGTCTGCTGGGTAGAAGGGTTATTTGTATGTGTAGTGGTAGAAGGATGTGGTATGTTAGAGGCAGATACCTATGCATGTGTGGTGTCTGGACATCAGACCAAGTCCAATGCCCTATACAATTGCAATCCTCTTTTTATAAAAGGTGCTGGGAGGATGAGGTAAGGCAGATGCATGTGCCCTTATACATATGGTACATGGTCATCCTACCAAGTCCAGTGCCTTAAATAACTGCAATTCTTTCAGTTTTTTTGGTGTGATATGCATCAACAACCTACCATCCTGTATATATGGTGCATTACAGCAAGGGTATTTCTGAAGTATGTTTTCAATGTGACAACTGGTTATGTTTGCTTGTTTGTATTTATATCTGCCCCACAATTCGGTACTCTCCTGCATATGACCGAGTCTGCTGCATTCTTGAAAAGTGCATCCTGCAAAGGCTTTGTGCCAATAACATGTTGCTATCCATGACGCAGCACAAAAGTTACTGCGGTTATCATTAAATCAGTACACAGTAATCTGCAGTTGATGAAGACATTCTAAGAAGGGTTAGTTTGCATGCCTCATGAACTATTTCCACACACCACTGTTATTTGCATTTCATTATTTGAAGATGGTGCTCTTGGTGAAGTCAATCCTTTGATATATATCAGAGGGAAGTTAGTTCAGGATTTTGAATAGCGTCTAATTCAAGGTCTGCAGTAGAAGGATGTCATAGATAAGCAGAAGCATCATGAGACAGTATAGCAGAAATGTAGTGGCATATGTTTGTTCAGAAAACACTGCATTGTGCATTACTTTCCTATTAGTTAGGTCCAATCTAGCCACATATATATCAGTAAGTGCTTAGAACAAGATTTCAGCTATTGACAATTGTCTGTTTTATACAACAAACACATCAGTATTTTTATTTTGCTTGGTAAAAAGTGGACGAATCCCACAGCACATTCCTTAGGATGTTCATGTTAAAGTACTCATCCATTTGTGCAATGAGAATCTCAACAAAGCAAATTGTGAGAGTCAAAACGTCATGACTGCTGAACACTGAGTACTTGTACTTATGTAGTGCACTAATCCCATTTAAATATCATCCAAAGGAAGAAATTATGCATCAACATCTTGTTCAAACAAGATAAATTCAACATGATCTAAATCTCAAATGGCTTCACGGCCATAAGAAAATTAGTCCAATCAAGATAAAGGTCTGATCAATAGTAGCCATGAAAAGAGTTAGACTGATAAATATGAAAAAAGACAGGCACTCTGAAAAAAAAAAAAAAAAAAAAACTTAAGTCCCCTCAATAAAGACTCAAACTACTAAGAATAAGGATAACTCTTCAGAATGTCAGATTCTGGCCCCAACTTACTTAGCAAAAATAAAAATAAATAAAGTCCTCTTTCAAGAGAAAAAATCATTCCAGTTAAGGATTTGAGCAGATCTTTATTCAATGATGGATGTGCGTTTCTATCTGATGATCTGCAATGTTTTCTTGTTATGATCTGATCATCAGAGAAGAACGCTCATCCATCTTTGAATAACAATCTGCTTAAAATCTTAATAGGACTGATTTTTTCCTCTGTAATGAGGGCTTTATTTATTTTTATTTTTGCTAGGTTTTGCTAAGTTAGCTGCAGCCAGGATCTGATATTCTGAACAGTTCTCTTTATTCCTAATCTTTTATTTTGTCCTGTAGACTATTGAGGCTGCAAGTTGGGATGCCAAATCAGTGCTTTGTGGATTTCATTGTCATTTTTCAGTGCAGACACATAGACATACATGCACATGCACACACACACACACACACACACACACACACACACACACACACACACACACACACACACACACACACACACACACACACACACACACACACACACACACACACACACTGAGATGCAACAGGCATCTCATATTATTGCAGTGTTTGATATAACAGGTTATCTGATTCTCATATAAAGAGGTCTAACTCACTTGGTGCATGAACACACACTGCATTATTTTTCATATATCAAATAATCCACACTTCTTAGAGCAACTTACCGCAGTGCAAGATACATTTGTTAGTTAGCCACTGTCATACATCAGCTTCTTTGGACTCAAAAAAGGCCTATAAAAGAAACACTTAGAATCTAAGCATTTCTGCTGTTGACATGTTTTGTGTTCCTGGAAGTCACTCTCTTTCACTGGCTCCACAGCCAAGCCAGTGAGAGACAGGTGTTACAATAGGTAATCTGAGTAAAAGACAAGCATCTTGTCAATGGAATTCAGATCACACACCAAACTATTTTATTTATTAATTTACTTATTTATAACAGAAGTAGACAAGTGAGACAGATTTAGATAAAGTTCCATGTGCCAGACTGAAAGAGCTTATCGGCCACATCCGTCTAGCAGGCTAGGAGTTTGATGCCTCTGCTTTATAATACCTTTTCACAATACCCCTAAACTGGGCTAAATTTGGAAACAATTTTGTGCAGTACCAAGTCTGCTAGATGGGATTGTTTACTAGTATCCGACTACATGAGTTAATCTCACAAATATTACTGATACAAACTTTATGAAACTGAAATACATTTGCTTCCACTATCTTTCCGTAGAAGTAAATACTTTAATCAACATAACTTAGCATAAATAAGATAATTTATTACAGTATTAACTGATTTCTATGGGTATGACATCAATATGTGAATTACCACTTTGGATATTGCTATGGCATTTAACATCATTCTGCACTCTAGAGTAGTCAAGGGACATAGTACGTTTAATAGTAAGTGAGAGTGGTTACAAAGCTAATATAATAGCCACTATCTACCCTAGCAGAAGTAAAAGATGAAATTATCTTTGAAATATAATCACAGGCAATGTAATGAAATCATCTTTTTAATCAAAGACATTGAAATTAAATAATGGTTTATTCACTTAAATTATAATTGTTTGAAAATAGTAGCACTGTATAGTATCTTGTATATGAATTAATTTGTTATATTGTATTTCTTTTAAAAAAATAATTTAAAATAATGGAAGATAGCACATGTTGTGTGCATTTCAGAAAGTAAATAGTGTAAGGGGTCTATGTTCGACTACTGAAAAATAAAAAAACAACATCAAACACTAGTTGGCCATAGTCACCCAACATCGCAAACACAACCGCCCCTAACTATATATACCAACTCTGAAATCGCACTACAGTGGGGAATAAGACAAATTTAAAAGGTTTCCCTTCACTGGCCTTATGCATTGCACAAATCAGAAATAAGAAGAATGATTGTAACTAATACACTAGCAAAACATCATAAAGACAGGAGGCTGACACATGTATTTAAATTTAAAGTATTACAGGTACTATATAGAGACATGAGGGGTGGGGATATTAATAACAAACTTGAAATCGCAGAATATAAATGGATAATTGTGTTAGAAGCAGATAGGTACCCGGGACTTAATAACTTAGTAAGCATAAAACCTATATTGGTAGCTAAGCAGAAGCAGTACAAATAATATATATATATATATATATATATATATATATATATATATATAAAAGTGTTTATAAACTTTTCATGAAGTTTATGTCTCCCTGATTTTATGCATACATGTTTTTAAATGCATTATATAGGTTGACTATATTGTCAACTTTGTAAATGAATAAGTTATACTGAATTCATATTATACTTGATTAAAAATGGTACTTTATTGGTTTGTTGTGTCATGTGTTCTATAGAGCTGATTATTTAAAATGTTTTTTAAATGAACTGTGTATACTGATGAAGGGTGTTACGCGAAACCATTATTCTGTCTTATGTGAATAAATTGAGTGGTTTTTTTTGCCTGTTTTGTTTCTGTCTGTTGGCCAAGTATGGCCATTCAATTAATTTTTTTTTATGATATCGTTGTTCAGTAATTGTTGGTTTCGCTATCTTCCATTCGATATTTCGCTGTTCAGGTTTTTTATTTTTTGGTAGCCGAACACAGACCCAAGTTTAGGATATACTCATTTTGCAGGTTGTTATCCAGTTTAAACTTGTTGCTCTTGTTGAAAATGCTTGTGTTATTTCTAATGCAGTTTGGATCATAATTTAAATTTTGTGAATCATTAAAGGTGTTTAACTTCCACCTTAAGAAACAGAATTTTCTTTTTCAGCTTTCTGAATAAGGATTCCCCTAATCTGCGTTTTACAAGCTGCCCATTGAATGTCATACGGAATATTTATGTCTTCCATACTACTGTTTAGCTGTGCTAAAATGCTATACTTTTCCCGAATAATCTCTGAATTATATAATAGGTTATTATTCAAAGACCAGTTAGAGTTTTTAACCCTTTTAGCCAAATTACTGGGTGAAAGGAGTTTTAAAGTAATTCTAGAATGATCTGAGAAATGTCTTGGTTCCACCTGATACTTAATATCTCCTTCTATCAGTGATTCCGAAATAAGGAAGAAATCTATTCTAGACCAGGTATTGTGACATTTAGAAAAGTAAGTGTATATACCTTTCCTCTCCTGCCCTTCACGAAAAGAGATAGGATCAATCAGGCATAAGTCAATCATTAGTACAAGGTCTTAACAAATTCTTATTGACAGTGATTATTAGCCTTCGAGGCAATTACATACACTGCTGCTATGAGGTTCACTGTATACACACAACCATCACAGACACCCAAGTATGACATCAAATAATATGAGGAGGCATCTCATGGGTAGATATGTGTGTACAATATGTCATTCCACAAGGGATATTTCACATACAGAAGCCATTCTATGAGACTGAATGAGTAGGCTGTTCTACTCCCAAGACTTCCAAACCCCCATGAAAAGCACCTGAGGTATCACAGGCCTGATGTGTAATATTCTGACAAGCAATTAAAAAGCTGATGATCTTAGGTGTTGCATAGGCCACTGACAGAACATCCTCTACACACATTTTTCAGTGTGAGTCTACTCCAGTGTATGCATTGAGAACACTATGGAATTCATATCCTAATACAGACATGACACACTGTAAGGGAAATCACATGACCCATAAACTTTTTAGTATTACATCAGAAGCTTCCTCACCATCTATGGTACATGCATGTTGGGGGGAGGTGACTGTGTTTGGATACAACCTGAACAGAGTCACAGGCCATTTGGCTGTAGGACAAACATCCATGGCATGCATCTCTTTGCAACTATGCACACAACAGAAACAACTTGCGCAGACTGTAAACTGCAACATAGTTATCCCTCCATGTACCATGCCATGGCAGTAGACCCTCAGTCATGGTAACACCCTTCCAGTACATTCGAAGCATTATTGCCTCTTGAACAAGTAATGTAAACAAAGAGTACAGTAGCACACAGTTAAGTATATCAGGAAACACCAATATCAAATATATGGAAAACAATAAACCACCAACACCAACTAAGTAAGAAGTGAATGAAATACAATTCCCCCACGCATTTAGCTTTTAGAAACACCTGCTAATTGTAGAAATCTTTCCACAGATGTAACAGGAATGGTAGTCTTGTTACTCTGTACAAATCTGCCCAGTATGATGAAGACCATAACTGGTATGGCTGCTTTTACTGCCTAATTATGAAGCTTCTAGCATGTCCTCATGCTTATGTTTTTTTTAATGAATATTCTTGAGTCGCAATTTATCTCATTGTGCAATGAACCAATGACACACTAAGAGGTTCTCTTAGCTACATGAACTCACATGAGCATCTGTGAAGAGCACTGAGCATGTGTGAATGGATCTATGACCAGTGCAGATGTGTGGGGAATTTAATGCTCCACAATAGCCAGCAGAGGTGCTGAAGTATGAAACCACCCAAACAGTTGAGTCCTTTTACTTTTTCCATGCCAGTGTTCACACCCTAACAATATCAACATGGCATGCCATCAATGTCTTCACTAAGCAAAGGTGGCACCATCATTAATTTTAATGCTAACTACCTAATTTTGTACATCACTTGCTGACAGTCAATGTGTGTGACCATGAAAGTGGCTGCCATTTGTTCTCTGGACTGTGACCAGCTGAATGGCCATGGCTTCAAGGGCATTGATGTTGGCAAAGCTTGCAGATAGTGCCCTAAGGAAAGGAAAATCTTTTTCCTGCTTCATAAGGACAACCATGAGTGCCTGATTAGGTATTCCTGTTAGAGTCCTTAATGTAAAATGTATGTCTGACACGGTCTTGCTTGTACAATGTGTGATCCCACAAGTATAACCTACTCTGGGAAACACTGTCAGAACCAGTATAGTGACCTGAGGATGTGACATATTGACCTTCTATGCTGTCAGGAAGAAGAGGTCAGAACAAGGGCCCTTGAGATATACTGTAAGTTTGCAGCTACTGTAGCTCTTTGGTAACTTAGTGGACCTTTATTTAAGATCATTAATTGTTCTGTTAACTGTATATTACCTATTTGGTACCTTAGTGGACCTTTATTCAAGATCATTGATTGCTCTGCTATCTTTTATGTGTTTGATACCTTAGTGGACATTTATTTAACTCATTATGCATTTGTTTGTATTCTTTTTTAGCACAGGCAGAAATCAGAGATAACTCCTTCCTGCCCCCGACAAGAATGAAGTGATAAGAGATGCGTATGTTATTTTCCTGTTATGTATCATTCTTTGAAACTGACGCCACTTAGCTGTGACTTCCGACAGAGTTGGCAACCTGTTGGGACCCAGACTGCAAAGTTGTGAAACATGGAAATCGAAAGACTGAAACTCCAGACTTAGGCATGAAAATCCAGACTTATAAATCCAAGATTGTCATTTCTCAGAATCTTCACTTTTCTCTGAAGTATGTCAATCTCAGAACTGATACATATAATTTGGGCTGTGGGGGAGAAGAAGAGCAGTGTGTAATATTCCCCTGTATTTTCTGTTTTTTTTTTTTTTTTCAGTCTATTGACACTCAATAATCTGAGCCTTGATAGTTCAATAGGGAGCAGAAAGGGTTATGAATATCTGCACAAGTGTTTTGTCGGTAGTGCAATGATTCAACAGGTAGCATATTTATCTTGGGGCTGGAAGGTGAGATGGCTATGGATTCTATCCCTACTCCTGGTAACAGGGTTTGTTTTCATTCACTACAGTGAAGCACTGTGGGGGTGTTGTAGCACTGAGTGTTTCATCCTTCAGATGAGACATCAAACTGAGGGGCCAGCTGCCTGAGTTGGTGGCAGCTAAAGAAAATGTAAAGAAATTCTAACACTTACTTAAAAGAGTAGGAGCAGTTTATTTAGAGAACATCAAATTCATAAAAAAGCCTCCCATGTGGCCTGGCCAAATTTCACTATAGCAGTACAAATACCACTGCATTGAAAACAGGTAACTAGCCTACTGAGCCCTGTCAGCAAAGGATAAATAAATAAGTCATGAAATAGCTTGTTACATTGTTCCAATTTAAGAAATACCATGCCTTACTTTTCCTAAGTGGCAGTGAAAGTTATGTAGTATTTTGTTATAGTAAGCATAGTTTGTGTAGGCGTAACTGATTCATGTAGGTGTCATTTCTGAGCTCATGAGCTTATTAGCACCTCTGCACTGTGGGATGACACACCTCTAGCAGTCATCAAACATTCTTACACTCCAAAGCGCTGCCCGAAAAATCAAATTAAAAAAAGCATAAGAAAACAAATGTAATCATTTTGTTAGCATTAAAAGCTATTAAACGTTACAGCAATCATGTTTAGCATTAAAATGTCTGTTTTCAATGAACAGAAGCAATGCATTCACAGTCTTTCCATAAATAATATAATGCATCATCATGCATGAAAATCTGGAATCATATTTTTCTAGAAAATTTCACAAATAAACTGTCATATTTTGGAAACTCTACATCTTAGACATATTCTCAGAACACTTTTCTAAGATATATTCTTTAACATGACATAAAAAAAAATTCCTTTCCAAGTGTTTGTTTATTGAGCTATTTACAGAAAGATGAAAAAGTATGCTTAATTATATAATTTGCAATATAAATAACACTGGACTTCTACCAAAATATACAATTTACAGTATAAGTATCTACGACAATTTTCTACACCGTAATCAAAGTTTTTACATTATGCCATGCACTTGGATTTGTAAAATTAAGTACTTATGAAAATATTGCATTTCTTCATAATTATTATCAAACAAATAGCAATATAGCCAGTACAGTATATAAGTGGATATTGAAATATGGTTTTCTTTCAACTGCCATTACATTTCACACCATGTGCCCTCAATAATATATAGCTATCTCAATTTTGGGAAGGTGAATGCAAATATGAACATATGAATAAAAAGTAAGAAATTGTGATTATTTGTTTTTATTTTGTAATTTATTTATATTCCAGGACAGTACATTGATCACAACTGACAATTTGCAAGTACTGACAGGGTGAATATATTCACAGAACTGAGAAATTTGTGCAGGCAATAAATACAATACAAAGAATGTATACATATATCTATAGGTTTACTATTGGCATTTCGAATCTGCCTCGGCGACCGTTTAGAATGTTGATCCAAAATTTGGAATTCGGAATACTGAAAAGTAAACCAAAGCAAAAATGAATACATCGACAACCATAGTTTGATATATTCAACATAGCAGAAGGTGATGTCACTTATCTCCTACTATGCACATTAACATACCGTTAAACTGTACAGTCAACGGTATGTTAATTCTACTATTTTGCAGGGGGGCTATGCCCCCATGCACCCCCACACCCCTGCACATTAAATATATCAACTCCGAAAACACACTACAGTGAGAAAATGGGCTAATTCACAGTTCCTCAATAAACTGCAAACCCCCTGCACAATGTGGAACCC